>NW_006408711.1:5970270-5973578 GCF_000296735.1 Chrysochloris asiatica
AAGATGAGGCTTTCTACTCCCATAAAGATTTACACCCTCGGAAACCCTATACAGGGTCGCTATGGGTCGGAACCGACTCTATGGCATATAACAACAACAACAACAATATATATATATATTTTGTTTTTGTTTTTTAACTGTAAGTTCAGTGGTTCAAACCCACCAGCTGCTCCTTGGAAACTTTATTCAGGCTTGCTATAAGTTGAAACTGACTTGATGGCACTTAACAACAACATATATATGTTGTTGTTAAGTATATATAGGTCCTGGTGTAGTGCTGTGGGTTAATGCACCAGACTACAAAGCCCTTTGAACTGCAAGGTCGGCAGTTCAAGCTCACCAGCTGCTCCTCAGAAAACCTATACAGGGTCGCTATGGGTCAGAACTGACTCGACAGCACTTAACAACAACATATATACTTGTAAAACACAATTTCTATATATTCTATAACTTTTTATTATGCTATTCAGCATTATAACTAAATATGCTTCATGAGTTGTAAGATAATCTTATATTTTTATGATCATCTTACTTACTGATTTGTTAATGAGGAAGGAAATATTACTTTACAGAAATAAATAATGAATTTTAAAATGTCATTTAATTTTTGATTTTAGGATGCCCTTTCTTCTATCATATAAAATCATTTAAATAAACTGTATCTTTAATGGAAACTGCCAATCAAGGTTATGATAGTTTAACCAACAGGTTAGAAAAATTTTAAATCAACAAGCAACATAAAATTAACCAGTTAAAAAAGAATTCAAACTGTCTCATGCTATTATTGGTAATGTGTTAGGGCTATTTACTGAGAAATGAAAAATAAATGTCTTGTGAGATGAGTTAAGTATGATTATAAATCTGCCTTTCTGAAACTGCCTTTCCATGTGTCAGTGCTCTGAGCAAAAGAGCAGACATGTGCAAAAGGACCATAAATATCCTATTATGGTAGCAAAAAATTCCATGAAGAACACAGAAGTGAACATTATCTAATTTTTGAAAGGATGCTACTTTTTAATTGATGTGAAATTCACATAATATGAAATCAATCATTTTAGAGTGAACAATTCATACCACCATTACATTCACAATGTTATGCAATCACCACATCTAATTCTCAAATATTTCCATCAGTCCAAACTTAAACTCCTTATTCATCAAACATTTTCTCCATACTTTCCCCTTCTTCCAATCCTAGACAACCACTAGTCCATGGTCCAACTCTATGAATTTATATATTATATATTTGTTTTTTTCATGTGCTGTCAAATCAATATGACTCATAGCTACACTGTATAGGGTTTCTGTGAGTGACTAGTCAGTTTGAACAGTTGACTTTGCAGTTACCAGCTTAACCTAAACTGGATAAGCCTCACCAGTTTAAAGAAATAAAATTATATAACACTCAACCTTTTGTGTCAGGCTTCTTTTCAGTAAGCATAATATTTTGGAGGTTCATCCTTTTAATTGCGGAATAATATTCCATTATATGAAAATGCCACATTTATTTATCCATTCAATCATTAATGGATATTTGGTATTCTTTTTACATTTTAGCTATTCATGAATTGTAGTTGTAATAGTTAGGGCCATCTAGCTGGTTCCAACTCATAGTGACCCTGTATAGGGTTTCCAAGGAACTGTTGGTGAGTTTGAACTGCTGAGTTTGTGGTTTAAAACCTTGCAGTCCAATGCTTTATCCCACAGCACAAATGCATATGCAGATATATGCATATACTTGTTTAGGTTCCTATATTCAGTTATTTCTATATATATCAACAGAAGAATGAATGGGACATGCAGTAGTACTATGTTCATCTCTCTGAGGAAATCCCAACTTGTTTCTCACAGTAACTTCATCAATTTGAATTTCCTTCAATCACATATGAAAGTTTCCATTTCTCCAGAGTATATTTTCAGGATACTATTGAAAGTTGCTTTTGGTATGAACTATTTTTGGTTCAAATTGCTGTTTTCGCTTTGTTGTTATTATTGTCATTTGTTGTTTGTTCCTTTTTTTTCTTTTTTTTTTAATAAATACCCTATTAGGTATGAATTGGTATCTCATTGTGGTATCATTTGCAATACCCTTGGTACTGTTGTTAAGTGACATTGAGTCAGTTCAGAATCATAATTGCGCTATATACTGTTTCTGAGGGCTGCTGGTGAGTTTGAACAGCTGACCTTGCAGTTCACACTGACCTTGTGTCCAGTGCATTATCTAGCAGTGCCATACAAGGATTCCAATGGAATTCACAGTCAAGATATCATATGAAGCACATCTGTTGGAAAAACATGGCAAAAAAATATCTTTAAAATTGTTAAAAACAAAAGATGGTATTTGAAGAGTAAGATACACCTTACATAAGCCAAGGTATTTTCAGTCAACTCATGTGCATGTGAAAGTTGGACAATTCATATGAGCTGATCTGAGATTTGTTTGCTCAGTTCTTTCAGTTTTAGAAATCCTGAATGTGTTCTTCCCTTTTGGTTGTCTAATGTCAGATCTTTGCACAATTCATTATGATATTTAACTTTGTCTCCTCGAACTGCCCTTTGAAATTTTTTGCTCAGCTCTTTTCACTCCTCATTTCTTTCATTTGCTTTATCATCACTGCGCTAGATAGAAAGTGTCAATCTCTTCTGACAACCATTTTAGTGTTTTCCTTTTTTCTTGCATTCTTAATAAACATTTGCTTTCTTTCCCATATGATGTTCTTGAATTTATCTAACAACTCTTTGATTTTCAGTCATTAGTGTTTAATGCATTAAATTTGTTCTTGAGTTTGTCTTTTAATTAAGGTAGGATATGTTCAAATTAATATTTTGTCTCTCATGAAATTGTGTTAATTTTCTTCAGTTTCCACATGAACTTGCATGCAAGTAATTGATGGTATGTTCCATGTTCTGTCCCTGGCCTTTTTTTGTCTGATAAGATCAAACTTTTCTATTGTCTATTTCTACAGATGTAGGAAATCAGATTTCTGTGCATTCCATTTGGTGAAGTCTATATATGTAATTGTCTTTTATGTTGTTTTAAATAGGTATTTGCAATGAAGAAGTCATTGGTCTCGTAAAATTCTATCATGCGATCTTCAACATCATTTCTATCACCAAGACCATATTTTCAACAACTGATCCTTCCCTTGTATCCAAGTTTGCATTCCAATCACCAGTAATTGTCAATGCATTTTGATTGCATGTTTGATCAATATTAGGCTTAAGAAGTTGATAAAATTCCTCAATTTCACCATCACTAACATTCATTATTGACAGATTATCTGGGCAAATTATTGAATGATGCAGAA
>NW_006408711.1:5975012-5977146 GCF_000296735.1 Chrysochloris asiatica
GAGAAGGATGTCATGTTGGGTAAGATGGAGGGTCAGAGAAAAAGAGGAAGACCCCCAATGAGATGGATCAGCCAGGTGGCATCATTGATGGCATCAAGTGTGGCAGTGGTAATGAGGTTGGCCCAGGATCAGACATTGTTTTGTTCCGACTCGATAGCACCTGACAACAACAACAACAACAACTTTAGTGGTTGGTGCATAACTTTGAATAATAGTTGTAATAACTGGTCTTCCATGTAGGTGTATGCATATTATCCTATTACAGATAGCATTATACTTCAAGATAGGTCTTGAAATGTTCTTCGTGATGATGTATGTGATACCATTTCTCTTTAATTTGTTTTTCCTGGCATCGTAATTCATCTGATTGTCAGACTTCAAAAGGCCAATACCAATCCATTTTAACTTACTAATGGCTAGGATATCAATTTTTATGCATTTCATTCCATTTTTGACAAGTTACAATTTCCTATCTTCATACATTGTACATTCCATGTTCTAATTATTAATGGATATTTGCTTCTGTTTCTCCTAATTTTGAGTTTTACCTCAACAGCAAATGAATTTACTGAAAGATTTACTCCATTTGTTTCTCTCTGGTCAACTATTGTTTGTTGAGGCAGCTGTTTCCTGGTAATATTTTTTAGTGCCTTCCTTCCTGAGAAGTCATCATCCAGCACTATATTTAACAATATTCTGGTGCTTTTCATCATGTTTCAATAATCAAGATTCTGGTGCTACCTGGTAGTGTTTCACTGCTATTCATATGGTTTTTAGTGACTAATCATTCAGAAATAGTCTGCCTCTCCTTATTCTGTTTTGTTTTGGTTTGGAAGCTTTCTGAAACACGTTCACCTTGGGTGACCCTGCTGACATTCAAAATACTGGTGGGCAATTCCCCCAGCATCACAGTAACTCATAAACAACCACAGTGTGACAAACTGACTGATGAGTGTTGGAGTAAATCTTTAAGTTACTAACCTATTTGCATACTTCTTGTTGACACCAGACTGTTAATTTCCTTGACAAAATCAGCATATTATTCAATTTCTTATTAGTCTATAACATTGCAAGCTAATATATTAAAACAAACAAACAAATAGCTGCTGTTGAGCTAATCTTGACTCATAGAAAACACATAGGCATTGACTATACAGTATGGGGCCTTGATGTGGCACTTAAGGATAAGCACTGGACTATTAGCCACAAGGTCGATAATTAAAATCCACCAGCTGCTACTTGGAAACCATACACAGTGTTGGTATGAGTTGGAATGGACTTGATGGCACTTAGAAACAACAACAACATATTATATAGGGTTTGCAGATCTGTGTTTTTTCAGACATAGATTGCCTGGATTTTCTTCTAGGCACCTCTGGGTTTATGGGAACCTTTAACTTTTTGGTTAACAGCCAAGCACATTAACAGTTTGTACTACCCAGAAACTTCTATTCAACACATAGTATTTGGTGTTAATGCCTTTGAACCGGTTCTGATTAATAGCAATTGTGTATAAGGTTCCTAAGGAGTGGCTGATAGTTTTAAGCTGCAAACCTTGTCATTAAAAATCAAGTGCTTATTCAACAGTGCCACACTAGGACTCCTAACAAATAGGGGTGATGGTGGTGGTGGTGGTGATGGTGGTTGTGTGTCACCGAGTCAGTTCTGACTCATAGTCAACCTGTATATGGTTGCCAAGGCTATAAATCTTTATGGGAACAGAAAATCTCATATTTCTCCCATGGGATAACTGAGAGATTTGAACTACTCACCTTGGGGTTAGCATCCCATCTTGTAATCTACTATGCTACCAGGGGTCTTTTAACAAATTGCTATTGTTGTTAAGTGCCCTGGAGTTGGTTCTGACCCATAGAAACCCTGTATAGGGCTTCAAAGGAGGGGTTAGTGAGCTTGCACCACCGACCTTGTGGATCAAACCAACTTGATAGTCCAGCACAATAACCCACAAGAATACACTAGGAGTCCCCTTTTACACATATTTGACAAATCAGTAAATAAGCTATAAATATTTGATGAATCAGTAAATACAGCTGGTATACATTTCAGATTTTAATAAAGTCTTTCATATTCATATTTATTATATGTTACAAGTCATACTGAATTTGAGCCTCCG
>NW_006408711.1:5978436-5980365 GCF_000296735.1 Chrysochloris asiatica
TCCAGCATTCACCCTGGTTTCGGGGTGCCTCTTTGTCTCTCTCTTTGTCTCTTTCTGTGTATTCTTGCTATATCTTTACCGCTGCCAGGTATCTCCTCCTCGTGAACCGAACCCCTATGTCGAGGCCAGTCCCCGACAATGTGGCATTCATTGGACAAAATCATTAATGTCACATGAAAGCAAAATTTTGCTAAATATAATTTAAAAATGCCTGCAACAATACATTGACAGTGAGCTTCCAGATGTTCCACTCCACTTATCTTGTCATCCCTTATCACCTTTGTCCTTAGGAATATGTAATGACTGACTATTCCATCATTCATAGTAAACATGTCCTACTAGTGTTGTTGTCCTCCTTATATGTATACCTACTCTGGTAGCATAGTGGTTAGGAGTCATGCTATTAATCTCAAAGTCATCAGTTCAAAACTACCAGTAGTTCCATGGGAGAAAGATGAGGCTTTCTGTTCTTGAAAAGATTTATAGCCTTGAAAACCCTAAATCAGGTTTGCAATAAGTTGGAACTGACTCCATGGCACAACCACCACCACCACTCCTTGGCTGAAAGTTGGACCATGATGGTAAGATCCTTTACAGACATGAAGGATGGTTGAGGGCCATAGTCTTGGGATGCTCCAGTCTCTTTCTGAACTGTAAGTTCATTTGTGTGTGTGTATTTGCTTTGTTTTTTAATATTTAAAATTTTAATTCCATACATTCTGCTGCTCTATCTGGGACCATCTAATGTAGTCCCTTTTAAAGCAAATGGCAGTAGAAGCTGGGGAAAATTTAGTTATTCTGGTCTCAGAGTCATGGAGACAGATGTTCAAATGTTCCATTAGTCCATTGGGCTAATTGATTACAAGCATTTTCATTTCTCATCACTCTTCTTTCTTCTTCACATAAGGAGAACAATAGCAGCACCTTAAATGCTACTTATGAGCTTTTAATATACCAATGGCAACTGACGAAGTAGGATGCAGAACATTGTGTTTATGGATTATGCTATACCAATTGACCATGGTGTCTACTGCGATTATGGTCCTGAGTTCCCTAGGCTCAGATACTCCTTGCCTTAAGATGATTGATAGGATTAAATAAATTGTCATCATTTTATCCATTGTATACGCCACAACATTTGTGGTTGTGTTAGTAGGAAATGTAAATGCTCATGTACTAATATCCTCTTCCAAACTCTTATACGTCTGTGCAACTAATTTAAGGAATTCTGATTTGGCACTGTAGAATCAGCACTGAACTGCTAACAATAAGGTAAGCGGTTCAACCCCACCAGATGGTCCTTGGAAACCCTAACTAGAATCACTATGACTCAGAACTGACTCTATGACACATAACAACTGTATATATATATTTGTTGTTGTTGTTATGTGCCATAGAGTCAGTACCAAGTCATAACGACCCCATTAACAACAAAATGAAACACAAGTCAGTACCAAGTCATAACGACCCCATTAACAACAAAATGAAACACTGCCTTGTATTGGGCAAACCTCACAATTGTTGCCAGGCTTGAGCCCATTGATGCAGCCACTTTGCCAATCCATCTCTCTGAGGTGGGGGGGGGGGTCTTCCTTTTTTTCTCTGACCCTCCACCTTACCAAACATGCTTTCCTTCTCCAGTGACTGTTCCCTCCTGACAATATGTCTGAAGTCTGAGAGACAAAGTTTGGCCATCCTGGTCTCCAAGGAGCACTCTTGCTGCATGTCTTCCAACACAAATTTGTTTGCTTTTTTTTGCAGCCCATGGTACTTTCAGTATTCTCCTTCAACACAATAACCCAAATGCATCAGTTCTTCTATGGTCTTCCTTATTCATGTCCAGCTTTCACATGCATATGAGGTTATTGAAAATATTAAGACTTTGGGTCAGGTGCACCTTAGTCCTCAAGCTGACATCTTTACACTTCA
>NW_006408711.1:5982045-5982741 GCF_000296735.1 Chrysochloris asiatica
ATGGTTGAACATTAACCATTTCCTTTTGATACAATGTAGGAGTCAAGAAATCAACAAAAATATTGATCCTAGAAGAATGAAGTCCTTGACAATTTCAGTTTTTTGTTTTTTTTTATTGATAAACATGTTGTTTATTGGTCCAGTGATGAGGATTTTGTTTTTTTTACATTTAGATGCAATTCATACCAAAGGCTGTGGTCTTTGATCTTCCTCAGTGAGTATTTTAAGTCCACTTCACTTGTTAATGAGTCTTTCTCCAATCCTGATGCCAAGTTTTTCTTCATATAACTCAGCTTCTCCTATTATTTGCTCAGCATACTAGTTGAATAAGTGTGGTGAAAGAATACAACCCTGTTGCACACTTTTCTTAATTGTAAACTATTAAGTGTTCCCATGGTCTGTTAGAACAACTGCCTCTTGGTCCATGTACAGATTCCTCACGGGCAAAATTAAATGTCCCGGAATACTCATACTTCACAATGTTGTGTATAGCTTGTCATGATCCACAAAATCAAACACTTTGAGGAGTCAGTAAAGTATAGATAAACATCTTTCTGGTATTCTCTGGTTTCAGCCAAGATCTAGCGAATATCAGTGATGATATCCCTCATTCCATGTCTTCATCTAAATTCTGCTTGAACCTCTGGAAGTTCTGTCAATGTATGCTTGCAGCCGTTTCTATATTACCTTTAGCAA
>NW_006408711.1:5985631-5986152 GCF_000296735.1 Chrysochloris asiatica
AAGTGCAGCCAGAGTGCTCCTTGGAGGCCAGGATGGCCAAACTATGTTTATGATACTTTGGACATATGTCAGGAGGGACCAGTCACTGTAGAAGAATATCATCTTTGGTAAGATGGATGGTCTGAGAAAAAGAGGAAGACCCCCAGTGATAGTGGCTTTTCAAATGTGCACCATCAATGGGCTCAAGCAAAGCAATAATTGTTAGGTAGGCCCAGGATCAGGTAGTGTGTCTTGTTCCGCTATGAATAGGGCCACTGTGAGTTGATACTGACTCTATGGCGTCTAACTATAACAACAATAACATACATATATATACATCTATAAATGCATACATACATACATATATACCCTACACATTTAGCATGTGTCTCTGTCTAGGTGTCTACCCATAGAACATTGTTGTTACATGATTATACTTATGTTACTCTTCACTTCTATCCAATTTAGCCCTTGTTTACATTTCTGTGACTTTACCTGTCTTTATCATTCTGCTTCCAATCTCCCTTTTCTTGTATATTGCC
>NW_006408711.1:6001051-6002428 GCF_000296735.1 Chrysochloris asiatica
TAACAATTACTCAGTATTGAATCACAAGAATCTTATCCTCATCTCTTTTCACCAGACCCATCTAGGCAAGATGAAAACTAATCAATTGGAACTCAGCCTTTCCCCACACACTCTTTAACTGAACTCCCTCTTGAAAACTTGTAAGCTGGTGACTTCATGCCTTTATTGCCCCTTCATTTAAGGTAGCCAATGTCTAAGTTGCCAGTCCCTGTCAACCCTGTATATAGAGGTGATAGGATTGATGCATGATATCAACACTGCTTTTGCAGTGTCCCAAAGTAATTGGTATGTTGTTTTTTTTAATCTTATTTGCTTAAAGGAAATTTTTATTTCATATCTTACCTGTTCTATTACCCAGTATTATTAAAACATAGTGTTATTCAGTTTCCATGTGTTTGATTTTGTTTTCTTGATCTTCCTATTGTTAATTTTTAACTTTATATGATTGTTCTAAGAAGATGGTTTGTAGTATTTTGATATTTTAAACTTTATTGAGAGTCCTTTTGTGATCTAACACACTGTCCATTCTGCATAATGTTCAATGTGCAGTGGAAAAGAATGTATATTGTGCTGTTGTTGGGTTGAGTGCTATGTACAAATCAATAAGATCAAATTGATTGATTGTTTTGTTTAGTTCCTCTCTGTCTTTGCTGAAATTATTTCTGGATGTTCTATCATTTTTTGAAAGTAGTGTATTAAAATCTCCTACTATTATTGTAGTTTTTTGTTCAGTTTTATTGGAGTTTGATTTATGTATTCTTGGGCTTTTTTAC
Organism: Chrysochloris asiatica; assembly: GCF_000296735.1. Taxonomy (NCBI): domain Eukaryota; kingdom Metazoa; phylum Chordata; class Mammalia; order Afrosoricida; family Chrysochloridae; genus Chrysochloris; species Chrysochloris asiatica. Next base: position 6,001,825 of record NW_006408711.1, read on the forward strand.
TGGGAGCATAGATATTTATTATATTTTCTTTTCCAATTGTTACTTTAACCATGAGATAATGTCTTTCTTTGTCTCTTTTGCTGGTTTTTACCTTAAAGTTTATTTTATCAGGGGTTAATAATCCCACTTCTGTGTTTTTGATTGCCATTAACTTGACATACTTTTCCATTCTTTAGTTTTTAATCCATATTTGTTTTTGTTTATAAGTATCTCTTTTAGACATTATATTATATTCTTATCCATGCTACTACTCTATGTCTTTTGACTGATGCATTCAGTTCATTTGAGACCATTGTAATTATTGATATGTATGAATTGATCATAGTAATTTTGCTGTGTGTCTCAAATTCTTCAGGTATTTTCATTTTTTTAAAAAATATACAGTGTGAAGTTTCTTTGAGGTTACCTTATATTTTATTGATTTCTTTCTCATTTTAAAAGAGTCTCTTTTATCTTGAAATTTACCTGAACTCTTCTCCATCTAGAACTCTATAACTATACTTTACCATTCCCTCACTTTGTAGCTGTCCTGGTCATAGACTGATATCTCTGATCCCCTATTTCAAATCCTGTAGTTTTGGAAAAACTGAAAAGCTCCATATCA
>NW_006408711.1:6005400-6006529 GCF_000296735.1 Chrysochloris asiatica
TTCAAACTCACCAAATCTGACTTCCATTTCTTTAAACCTAGCACTTTTCTCTTTTAGTGTATTCTCCATATCTGATGTCTTAGTATTAATCTTCTGAAATTCTGTTTTCAGGTTCTGTATTGTTTCCATCCCTGTATTCTGCTTGATTGTTCCTGTAGCTCATTTATGAATTCTTCCTTTTTATTTTTGACCTTTCTGTCAATAGTTTGGAAGTACTTGAATTTCATTATTCTTAACTCTTTCAGATAGTTGCAGTATCTCTTTAAAAACAACAACAACAAAACAACCATTATGTAGCTCTGCCTTTGATCATTTGTTTGAGTTACACTGTTCTTGTTTTTCATGTGAACAGAGATTTCTGTCACTTTTAAGGCATTGTGGTGTTCCTATATTTGTATTAAGTTAATGAATGTATGTTGGTGTACCTTGTCCCTCACCAACTGCCTTCTGGTGGGTGTTTGCTGTTCATGTAGCCCAGTTAAGGGTTAATTTAGTTAACTTTGCTTCTTGTCATTGATTTGTTATATAGCTACCGGTATTGACTCTAGCCCAGTTGTTGGGGCTGAAGGTGGTACAGCTGTGGTTAATCTGTATGGCCACAGTTGCTGTCTACTGTTGGGTGGGACAGAAGTAAAAACACTCCAACAATAGTAAACCAACAAACAGCAACATCACAAAGCCAGCAAAGCAAAATTGTGTTAAATAAGCAGAATATTTTTGCTCTACCTATTGGCTTATTGCCTTTGCCATCTCCTGATAAATTTCAAGATGGACCTGATATGTCTTTATGACCAATAATAAATCTTCTTCTTTCCTTTCCCCACTTCTCTACTCCACATGTCCATTTATGTTCTAATGAGTTCTACCCCAGTACTGGACAGGTTTGACTTTGCTGATTTGGAACAGGGACAGTCAGATCAGGGCCATTTCTACTATCATATCCCTCTTCAATTGTGTGCACAACCAAGGATCATGTTTTTGTCCTGCTGGAATGCGGGCTTTCCCTGGATTTGACACTCATAAAAGTCTCGCCACTGGTAAACAGGGATGAGCAAGTACCTTAGGGGAAAATAGAAAATAATTGAATCTTTCTCTCTGCAAGTTACAGTCATGTATCTTCAAGGCAAAT
>NW_006408711.1:6008429-6018958 GCF_000296735.1 Chrysochloris asiatica
TAGTTAGGCAGGGAGCAGTTCTGACATTCATCCCAGGTGGCTATAGCCTATTCCTCAAAAGATTTGTTCCCAGGACCCCACGCACTGCTAATACCTTCAAGGCAGTGACATTTACAGTGGAGCCATTAAAAGAGGCATTACGTACATTAACTTTTTCCCAAAAGCTACAATTACCGGAGTTAGAAGCATAAAGAACAAGTACAGAATGAACAATATTAGAACCAGAGAGAAATGTACAAGGGTAGCCATCCAGTGAGTTCGAAAAAACCTATGAACTTGGGATGTCAGGAGGTCACTTCCTTGGCCCTCAAGGTCCATGTGAACCTGGGACGTCAGGAGGTCACTTCATTGGCCCTCAGGGTCCATGGTTCTCAATTCTGAGGAGGGCTCTGGAATTGGATTTTCATCCATCTTGTCACAGGGCCACAGCTTCTCAGTGCTTGCGTATGTCGTCCCTGATAATTGTGTAACTTAAATTAATTTTCTTGATACACACTTTGAGAGTAAAAATTGGAAAATTCAATTCACTTTTGTTTCATGGCATTTTTAGTGTTTATGATTCAATTGCCTTCACTATTGCCACCATGATATTAGTGCCATTATTCTGGAGAATAATGCAACCTATCAATTTTCTTGGAAGGTGATTTTGAGCCGAAAATAGATTTTCTCCAAGATAATGGTAACCAGATCTTTATTATGAAGATTCGTATCAGGTTCCATTTTGTCTTTTAGAAATCCTATTTGTAAGAGTAAAGTAAAAAAGAAAGACTTCTTTACTGTATTTTATATATATATATTTAATACCTATAATTTTCTCTGCTCTTCAGATGATCTCTAAATTCAGGTGGGATATTTTCAAGGGCATATTTTTGGTCTTGGGGACTTGTTTTCATTTTCTTCAGCTTCCGTTTGAATTTGCATATGAACAATTGATGGTCTGTTCTACAATCTGCCCATGGCCTTGTTATGGCTCATCATATGGAGCTTTTCCGTTGTCCCTTTCCACAGATGTAGTCAATATGATTTCTGTGTATTCCATCTGTTGTATTAAGTTAATGAATGTATGTTGGTGTATCCTTGGCCCTCACCAACTGCCTTCTTGTTGGTGTTTGCTGTTCATGTAGCTCAGTTAAGGGTTAATAGTCTCTTATGCTATCTAAAGAAGGTATCTGAAATTAACAAATCATTGATTTTGCAGAATTCTACTGTTAGGCCCCGTTTGTGGCCTCTCCAATTAGGAGACCCCAAAAAGATTATCAGGACTCGAGTTCGAAGCAACAGCAAGAGGATTATTGTTTATTTGCCAGCGCGCTGGGGTCCACCTTCACAGACTCCTAAAACCAGGAGACCAAGGCAACATTTGCCAATGCACTGGGGTTCACCCTCACATAGACTCCTAAAACCAGGAGCTGAAGGCGACCTTGCATTGTTTTACATACAAGTTTTTATAAGGTTTTAGGGGCATAATTGTACAGTACTATAGATACAGTTTCTGATTGGTTGAATATTTTTACTCTATACATTTATTGGTCTTGGCAAGGGATAAAACAGTTAATTGAAAGTGTGTAGTTGGAATATTCCCATCTGTCAGGGTCAGCCTGACCGTTATGAGTTTCTCAAGGATTATTTTGATATTGAGGTTTTGAGGGCTAACTGATTGACCTTGTCTCTGGAAAGAACTAAAAACTGAGGCCTTGTCTATCCAAAATGTTTTCTGAAGCCTGACTAAAGTTTAGTCAAGTGATCTCTAGTTAGGCATGATCAGTTAGGTCCTTACATTATCATGCGATCTCCAGCATCATTTCTATCACCAAGGCCATATTTTCTAACTACTGATCCTTCCTCTTTGCTCCCAAACTTTGCATTTCAATCATCACTAATGATCAATACATCTTGATGGCATTTTGATCAATTTCAGATTAAAGAAATTGGTGGAATTCTTCTATTTCATCCTTACTGGCTTTAGTGGTTGGTGCATAAATTTGAATAGTAGTGTTATTAACTGGGCTTCCCAATAGGCACATGGATATTATTCTATCACAGACAGTGTTGTACCTCATGACTGATATTGATTATTTCCTTTTTGAAGATGAATGTAACACCATTCCTCTTCAATTTGTCATTTCCGGCATAGTAAACCATGTGGTTGTCAGATACAAAATGGCCAAATATCAGTTCATTTTACCTCACTGATGTCTAAGATATCACTGTTTATGTGCTCCATTTCAGTTTTTTAAATTTCCAATTTTCCTAGAGTCATACTTCATAATTCCATGTTCTGATTATTAATGGATGTTTACAGCTGTTTCTCTTCATTTTGAGTTGTGCCCCATCAGCAAATGAAGGTCTCATGGACTTTATTACCATGGGCTTACTCCATTCATATCATCACAGTCAATTCTACTTTGAGGAAGCAGCTCTTCCTCAGTTGCATTTTGAGTGCCTTCCAACTGGAGGGGCTCTTTTTCTGGCACTACATCTGACAGTGATTCTGTGCTACTCATAAGGTTTTCAGTAACTAAATAATTGGAAGGAGTTGGTCACTCCTTCTTCCTAGTCTGTCTTTGTCTGGAAACTCATCTGAAACCTGTCCACTATGGTGACCCTGCTGGTATTTAAAATATTCATGGCATAGCTTCCAGAATCACAGCAACTTACAAGCCACCACAATATGGCAAACTGAAAGACAAGTGATGGAGGAAAATGTTTTCCTGTGCTTTTTGGACTACACAAAGCCTTTCGATTGTGTGGATCATAACTAGCTATGGATGACATTGCAAAGAATGAGTATTCTGAAACACTAAATTGTGCTCATGAGGAACCTGTACAGAAACCAAGATCAAGGAAACACCAAATGGTTTGAAATGAGGAAAATTGTGCACTTGGGGTGTATTCTTTACCATACTTATGCAATCTATATGGTAAGCAAATAATACAAGAAGCTGGATTATATGAAGGAAAAAAGTGGCATCAGAATTGGAGGATGACTCATTAACAACCTGTAATATGCAGATGATATAACCTTGTTTGCCAAAAGCAAAAAGGACTTAAAGTACTTACTGATGAAGATCAAAGACCACAGCCTCCAGTATGGGTTGCATAACAATGTGAAGAAAACAATCCTTAACACAGGATCAATAAACAGCATCCATAAATGGAGAAAAGATTGAAGATGTCAAAGATTTTATTTTATTTGGATCAACCATCAACATTCATGGAAGATGCAGTAAGGAAATCAAATGATGTATTGCATTAGGAAAATCTGCTGTACAAGACATTGTTAATGTGTTGAAGAGCAATGATGTCAGTTTGAGTACTAAGATTTGCCTGACTCAAGCCATTGTATTTTCAATAACCTCATATGCATGTGAAAGTTGGACACTGAGTAAGGAAGACTATCTAAGAATTGATGCATTTGAGTCAGTGTTTGATGAGCATATTGAGCATATTGAAAGTACTATGGACTTCCAAAAGAACAAACATCTGTTTTGGAATACGTACAGCCAGGTGCTACTTGAAAGTCAGGATGGCCAAATTTCATCTCCATAAATCAGACATATTGTAAGGAGGGACCAGTCAATGAAGAAGGATATCATGTTTGGTATAATGGGGGGTGAGAGAAAAAAAGAGGAAAATCCCTCAAAATTTGGATAGACACAGTGGCAGCAGCAATGGTCTCAGGTGTAGCAATGATTGTGAGGTTTGCCCAGGAATGGGCAGTAGTTCATTCTGCAGTGCATAGTGTCACTCTAAGTTGGTACTGATTTGATGGCACCTAAGAACAACAATAAATTTGTCTAATATTGGAAGGAGTATCCTGGTGTGGTGCTGTGGGATAATGCACCGGACTACAAAATCAATTTGAACTGCAAAGTCAGCAGTTCAAGCTTGCTAGTCACTCCTCAGAAAACTTATACAGGGTCACTATTGGTCGGAACTGACTCTATGACACTTAACAACAACAACAATAGTGAGCAAGTTCAAGGTAGTGAATTTGATTCATGTGAAGCCTGATTTGGTTTCTAAAGGTCATATGACAGTGTCATTTAAAAAGTTGCAGGTTTCTATTTTCCTACTCTTCTTTTTTACTGCTGTGTTTGTATGTTAATGTGAGAACTTCCCATAAGTGACTCATATTTTCTCTGAGGGTTCCATTCCTGTATTCTACTAACTATGCCAACATACAGAGAGTTGGCTTCTTTTTCAGTAATTCCAGAAAAATATGAAATTTCATTCTTATTGAGCCTATTGGCATTCTATGATCATCACTGAACTAATGACTTTAGTCAAGCAATAAGCCAATGCTTGACCAGACACCCTGATGCTGTGGGAGGAGTGAGAGTTGGAAAAATGAATTTGTTCAGTTCTACAACAGCCATATGCCCATGCCCCATCTATGTGAAATATTAAAGGAGAAGTGACGTCTTCCTCCATCTGAAAAAGTTAAGTGAAATTAACACTAGCTGTGGGTTAATGTGCTGGATTGCAAAGTCGGTTGGACTCACAAGGTAGGCAGTTCAAACCCACACATTCTCCTCTGAAACCTTACACAGGGCTGCTATGAGTTGGAACTGACCCAATCATACTTAACACCAATGTAATAACTGGGAGGACCAGTCCCTAGAGAAGGACATCATACTTGATAAATTTGAGGGTCAGCAAAAAAAAAAAAGGAAGACCCCCAACATGATGGATTGGCACAGTCACAGCAGCAATGTGTTCTAGCACAGCAAGAATTGTGAAGTTGATGCAAGACAGGGCAGTGGTTCCTTCATTTGTGCATAAGGTCAGTACCAACTCCGTGATATCTAACAACATTATTGAATTTGTTTCTGAGACATTCCAAATTATTTTAATTTTGAAAACTTCTGAATGTCCCAAATCTCACTGGTTTTTATCATGCTATAACTAGGCCATAATTAACACCCTTGACAAAATAGTTGTAAGGTATGTGGTATCCACTGATGACCTATGACTTCACAAAAGGAAAGGAGAATCAAACTTAATATTAGGTCAAAGCTAATTTCTTTGAGGTGGAGTTCAGACAGGTCTCTACCCTCCATTCTTCTTTATCAATTCTGACACCAACATCCTTCCACTGATACTCTCTTCTTCTCTTCTGGAATTGATAACTCATTGCAGTGCCCACATAGAACTCGTGGAGCATATTAACAATTATGGAATTGATTAGGGAACTTAATAGGTTACAATTCAGGACCAGAAAAATTCAGAATACAATTCTTTGGTTAGGTGTGCCTCTTCTCAGGTATGTCCATAGACATACTTCACTCTGGTCCTTGGCCTCTCAGCCACATGGCCCTTTGGCTTCTGACCCCCCTCAGACAATGTTGCAAAGCTTTTTTAGGGGTATTGATAAATTAACAAAACATTCCACTCCACCATAAGCCTAAGTCTGAGGATACTCAGCTCTACATAGTGGGACAGCAAACCTAGCTTACTTATTAAGTGCCTGGAGGCACTTTGCACACTTTGCACTGTGCAAAGGATCCTCTTACCTGAAGGCACTCAGCTTTCTCATTCTTTGGACCAGGAAGTCTGCCACTCTGTCTTGTGTTCTTGATATGGCTGCCTTTGTTGCCACTGCTTTTTCGTCACTTCTCTGGTGTCACAACTCTGTCCCTGGATCAACAGGGATCTTAGAGTCCAAAGGATGGGTCTGTTCCTGACTATTCTTTCTTGATGATAGTGAGTTCCCCACTTTCTTCTTCTGAGATGGCTCATTTTAAAACTAGCAGTATGGCAAAACTGACCAATCTCTATGTTACTCTTCCATATATACTATTTGCATGGCCATACCCCATATGGGCACTCTTGTTATGGCATTGTAGGGAAATCACTGGATTGTAAACCCATCAGCTGCTCTTCAGAAACCCTATAAAGTGTTGTTTTGGATCAGAAACAACTTAAGAACACTTAAAAACAACAACCCTATAAGGGTGTCATGTATATTATTTATTAATAAGTTACCCATTTCCATTGCTGGGTTGCTAATACCTCACATTTGCACAGTCTTATCCAGTCATTTGGTAGCTGTTGTTAAGTGTTGTTGAGTCAGTTCCAACTCACAGTGATCCTGTATAGCATTTCCAAGGAGTGACTGATGAGCTTGAACTGCCAACCTTGTGGTTTAAAGTGGTCCAGTGCGTTAAACTGTAGCACCACACCACAAAATCTTTTACAAGAAGGAAATCACTGCACTGTAGCGGTCTTCATTAAGTCCATGGAAACTTGCTTTTAATATATTCATTCAGGACATTACTAAGACGCAACATCTATACTCTAAGTGAAGTGACCTGGCATTTTTCATCATAGTTTATATCTTTGTGCCATTGAATTCCCTTGTACAGACTCTATCAGTATATGAAGAAAAATAAGTCAAATTTGTTTGCTCAGACTATGCATCCTAAATCATAATTGTCTTATGCTGGTGTATTACTTATTTATTTACCTTCCCTGTAAATTGCTGCTTGAGCTCTCCATGCCTGCCTGGTACTGAGTACCTTAATAATTAAAGTTCCAAGAATGCTCATGCTGAGCATTTAGTGAAATCCACACTGTGGAATCTCAAGAAGCATGTGCATTCACACCATCCAAGATTGATGATGTGGAATGCTGTTTAGGACAGGAAGAGCCTAGTACTCTTCTCTCATGTAAGCATCTGTCAGCATGAAAACAAATTTTAGCAACAAGATGCTACCTAGAGTTGTATCTTTATAGGCAAGTGCCACAAACAATCCAAAGCCTGTGATGACTCTAAAAACTCATGATATTTTAGAACTTATGAACTTTAAAGGACGAAATATAGTACATAAGTATACAGTTTAATTGTAACCGTTTGTGTTGATATGTTGATGCATTGGTGGTGATGGTTATGTGCCATGGAGTCGGTTCTGACTCATAGTGACCCTGTTCAGGGTTTCTGAGGCTGTAGATCTTTATGGGAGCAGAAAGCCTCATCTTTCTCCCATGGAACAACTGGTAGTTCGAACTGCTGACCTTGTGGTTCGCATCCCAATTCGTAACCACTACGTTACCAGAGCTCCTTAGTGAGATAGAAATCAAGAATCGCTTTTCACCACTATCATGTAATTAAGCTTTTTATTGCTATATTTTCTATCACAACAAATTAATGGTCCCGATGTCCATAGAAATAGTAGATTTGTAATAATTTCCAAATGATTTTCTGGAGTAATGGGAAACAGTTGTTTTTTGTTTTGTTTTTTTCACTCCAAAGAGGGGATTTGAAAAGACAAAGACAACAGGGACTATAACCGCTCAAATCTGCACACATAACAGATGGCTGTTATGAAAATTTGGACTTGAAAATGCACTTTCAGTATGGAGAATTTACTAATTTAATGCCAATAGATGAGGTATATCACTAGAGAATATCTATGAGATGCTACCTTCAAAGAGTGAGAAAGTTGCTACAGAACACAATCCTGAATGCAACTGTGAAGCATTGTATCTCCTTTTCAGTAAAGAGAAACTCTACAGGGGTGGAACAACCTGCTCTCTAATAAAAACGTAGATAAGGATAAGGATTTTTACATGCACTGAAATTACAAATATCAGCCTATGATATTTGCCTTGATTGTACTAGGAACATCATTGAAATAATTTTTACCAGGGAGCTAGACTTATTTTCATATGAATTTATCTGATAATTCAAGGATTAGGAAGAAAGCAAGAACAACTTCCTTTGAAGGGTCACATGATTATTTGCTAAACTAATACAAATTGTTTTGTTGGATTTTCTATAATTCATCCAATGATTTGTATTTATGTGTGTTTCAGGCAATAATAAGGAAAATAGATAGCCTGAATAAGACAATCGTTAAAATTTAAGATTAAAAATGTATTTATTTATTTTATTTTACAAACTAAATTAAAATGGAAATGGAGAAGCATGAGATTGCCAAACAGAAGGTGGGTGGTTCAAACCCATCAGTTGGCTCTGGTAACTCCACACAGGGTTGCCACAAGTCAGAAATGATGGGACAGCACAACAACTAGTGTAGAAATAGTTTGGAGTTCTTGTGTGGTGTGGTAGGACAAGCACTGGTCTGCTAACGTTGGCTGTTCAAAACAACCAGCTGCTTTTGGGAAATATACAGTGATGCCCTGAGTTAGAACTGACCCAACAGCATCCAACAAAGGGTCGCTATGAGACCATCCCATTTTTAAGTCCAGTAGGCTCTGATTCACAGCAACCCTGTATTTCCCAGGAGCAGCTGGTGAACCTGAATCGCCAACCTTGCAGTTCAAGCAGACCTTGAATTTCAGCACATTAATGCACAGCACCACACCAGGACTACACTTTGTCAATAACAACGCTAAAGTGCTGATTTGACACCATTTAACCACACCTTTAACAATAACTTTTGTTAAGTGTGTTCCAGTCGATTCTGACTCATAGCGACCCTGTATAAGTTTTCCCAGGAACTGCTAGTCAGTTTGACCCACCAACATTGTAGTTCAAACATTCCTTGCAGTTGAATGCTTATCCCACATCAGTACTCCTAACAATTCTTGTTGCTGTATGTACCATCTAATTATTGCAATGAAACAAAATACAATTGGTTGAGTACAAAACCAATGTTCTCCCATGTAAACTATTGCTCAATTCACAATGTTTGCTGTTGTTGTTTGGTGCCATAGAGTCAGTACTGACTCAGAGCAACCTTATACACAACAGAATGAAACACTGCCCATTCCTGTGCCAATTTCACAATTACTGCTATATTTGAGCCCATTGATGCTGCCACTATGCCAATACATCTCGTTGTTGATCTGCTTCTTTTTCTCTTGCCCTCCATTTTACAAACATGTTATCCTTCTCCAGTGACTGGTCCCAACTGACAATATGTCCAAAGTATGAAAGATGAAGTCTGGCCATCCTGGCTTCCAAGGAGCACTCTGGATGTACTTCTTTCAACACAGATCTGTTTGTTCTTTTGGCAGGCCATGGTAATTTCAATATTCTCCTCAAACATCATAACTCAAATGCATCATTTCTACAGTCTTCCTTATTCAACCTCCAATTTTCACATCCATACAAGATTATTGAAAATACTATGGCTTGGATCAGGCGCAACTTAGACCTCAAACTGATATCAATGCTCTTCAATATATATATTTTTTAAAGTCTTGTGTAGCAGATTTGCCCAGTGCAGTACATTGTTTGATTTTTTGAATGCTGTTTCCATGAGTGTTGATGGTTCATCCAAACAAAATTAAGTCTTTGAGAACTTCAATCTTTTCTCCATTTATATGGATGTTATTTATTGGCCCAGTGGTGAGGCTTTTTGTTTTATTTACATTGAGGTGCAACTCATACTGAAGGCTGAGGTTTCTGATCTTCATTAATAAGTACTTTAAGTCCTTTTGGCTTTCAACAAGCAAGGTTGTATCATCTGCATATCATAGGTTGATAATGAGCCTTCCTCCAATCCTGATGGCATGTTTTTCTTCATATAATCCATCTTCTCTGATTATTTGTTCAGCATACAGATTGAATAAGTATGGTGAAAGAACACAACCCTGGTGCACATCTTTCCTCATTTTAAACCATTTTGTGTTCCCTTGTTCTGTTTGAACAACTGCCTCTTGTTCTATGTACAGGATCCTCAGAGCACAATTAAGTGTTCTGGATTATTCATGTTTTGCAATGTTGCCCATACCTTGTCATGATCCACACAATTGAAAGCCTTTGCATAGTCAATGAAGCACAAGTAAACATCTTTCTGGTATTCTCTGTTTTCAGCCAAGATCCACCTGAATCTGCAATGATATACCTCATTCCATGTTCTCTTCTGTAATTGGCTTGAGCCTCTGGAAGTTCTTTGTCAATGAATGGTTGTAGGAGGAGAATATTAACATTACCATGGACTGCCAAAGAACAAACAGATCTGTATTAGATGAAGCACTGCCAGAAATACAGATCTATTTGTTTTTTGGCAGTCCATGGTGAGTTTAATATTCTCTTCCTACATTTGCAGTTATTTCTGTATTACCTTTAGTAAAACTTTTCTTATATGGGATATCAGTGGTACTGTCTGATGATTTCTGCATTCCATTGGATCACCTCTCTGTGGAATGGGCACAAATACAGATCTCTTCCAGTCATTCGGCCAGGTAGTTGTCTTCCAAATTTCTTGGCATAGATGAGTGAGTGCTTTGAGTGTCAATTTACTTTGCTGAAAAATTTAAATTTGTAGTACATCTATTCCTGGTGTCTTGTTCTTTGCCAGTGACTTCAATGTACCTGGAACGTCTTCCTTCAGGATCATTAGCTCTTGATCATATGCTACCTCTTGAAATGTTTGAATATTGACCTTTTTTTTTGGTACCACTGTACCAAATACACTCTGTGTATTCCTTCTATATTCCTTTGATGCTTTCTTCATCATTCAGTATTTTACCCATAGAATCCTTAAATACTGCAAGTCAAGGTTTGAATTTTTTCTTCAGTTCCCTCAGCTTGAGAAATGATGAGTGTGTTCTTC
>NW_006408711.1:6020413-6021439 GCF_000296735.1 Chrysochloris asiatica
AGAAATCTGAGCATACAGATTGAATAAGTATGGTGAAATCATGGTGCACAACTTTCTTCATTTTAATCCATTAGGTGTTCTGTTGTTTTGTTTGAACAACTGTTTATTGGTCTATGTACAAGTTCCTCATGAACACAAACTATCTATTGTGTTACTTTCCAACAATAACTAAGCTATGAACAGTCAGGTAATTAGCACAGTTTATGTTCTTTCTAAATTTCCAATCAGGTCATTGTGTTCCTGTTTTATTTTTATAGATTTTTAAGGCTTGGAATAATGTGAATTCATGATAAAAATTTATTTGACTTCATTTAAAACCTTAGCAACTGTTCAGTGCAATTCTTATGTCACCATTTGTCTTTTTTCCTAATTGTGTTGCATCTTCACATGCTATTTCAAAGTCTTGTATGACAGTCTAAAATGAGAAGTACTGGTATGTGTTAACAGAGAAGCCCAAAGTGAATTGTTAACTGCATTTTAAGACTTGGCATGCGTTAAAATCCATGTTGAAGTTTAAAATTGCCTTTTTCTGATAGTGACTTCTTACCTTTGTGTTGACTAAAACCTTGAAAGAAACATTTTTTCTTCTCTGTGGTCTAGCAGATGCAGTGTGTCACTAGCTGTTTTCAGTCGTCTTCTGTGATTTGAAAAATGCAGTGTGCATCAAGCTGTTCCAGGGCTTCTTACTACTATTCTAAGCAAATCCAGAATGTGATAGTCTATGCCCACAGAATCTTGACGAACAGTATTACTGATAAATAATATATAATATACAATGGATCTCCAGGGACAAACATGCATGGAAAGGCAATTAAAATAACTGTTTTCCAGAAAACTCTGTCCTGCCATTGAACTGTAACCATCTGCAATTACATGTGCTTAACTCTATGAAGTCCTGGTATGGCACCATGGGATAATGCACTGAACCGCAAGGTCAGTTTGAACCATAAGGTCGGCAGATCAAATTTACCAGTTGCTCCTTAAGAACAATATACAGAGTCACTATGTCTCAGAACCGACTCAATG
>NW_006408711.1:6022897-6024108 GCF_000296735.1 Chrysochloris asiatica
TTCCGGTTTGACAGGGCGGCCAGGCGGTGCGGGTGAGTGGGGGCTCCGGGATCAGGGGGGGAAAACTCGCGAGTTAAACCTCCCAGGTAGGAATTCACAGTCTCACAGCCCGCGTGAATCTTAGTGCGCCAGATCCTTAGACCCGCTTCTTTGAGAAATCACTGTGCAAGGAATTACAGGCTTTTTAAAAGGGTGCCGCAGCAGCCCCAGCTCCTTTGGGCTTGAGGGGGCAGGGCGGGAACCAGCTCGTGTGGAGCCTCCAGTGGCTGGGAGACTCAAACAGGGAGAGCCACTGGTGACACCTACTCAAAGGTGGGATTTCTGAGCATACAGTGGACAGAGGGAAGTTAGTTTAGGAGAGGAAAAGGAAAAAAAAAAAAAGCCTGCAGAAAAAGAGAAGCGGAGACTGTCTGACGTCATCAGATGCAGACTGTGCCTGCCTGAGCCACTTCTGCCCTGCCCAGTTGACTCGTGTGTTCCCGGGGCCCACCGGGCGCGCGTGCACACAGGCGAGCAGCTCCCCTCCTGCCCGAGCCACATACCACGGGCCTGCCAGACGTGCGAAAGCGAGTCACCCGCCTCCTGCTGAACCAAGCAGTGTCCCTCAGCCCTGCCGGGCGTGCGCTGGCAAACAGCTCACCTCACGCTCAACTGAACCGCAGAGTACGGGGGCAGGCAGCCCACCTCCTGCCGCGAGCACCCACTAGGGAACCCCATTTGGGTCTCCCCGTTATTTTTATTTTTATTTTTTATATTAGAAGGTTCAGCAGAGCCCCGACATGGCCCTGAGGGCTGGGATGCCACTACAAGGTCACCAGAATTACAGGGTCAGGGGTCCACGCCCACCAACCGCTCCTCAGAAACTCTATAAAACAGCATTAGGGGAGGGACATCTGGCACTTCCCTGACCCAGCAACACAGGCTAGACCACGGCCTAACCTCCAAGGCTCACTCAAACCCTGCCAGCAAGGCACAAGCCAGCACTAGCCAGCACAAGGGGAGATGCCTTGATGAGATTTTTACCAACAGCAACAAGGCAATCCTGCTGTGCCTCGGCAGATTAAGGGACTAGACTGCAGAAACTTTTGAACTGCAAGGTCGGAAGTTTGGGCCCACCAGCTGCTCCTTAGAAACCCTATAAAGGATACATGGTTTTGCTTTCCTCTCTTTCTTGCTTTTTGCTCTGCGGGTTAAGGGACCAGACTGCAGAG
>NW_006408711.1:6046933-6047485 GCF_000296735.1 Chrysochloris asiatica
ATGTTCTGAGGACAAATTATAGTGATAAATGTATACATCTAAAAAGAAGAGAAATTAAATCAGCACCCTAACCCAAAATCTCCAATAATTAGAAAAGGAGCAGAAAGGTAAGGCTATGTACACCAGAAGAAAATAAGTTATAAAAATTAAAGCAAATACAGATGAAATAGAAGAATCAACAAGACAAGAAATTGGTTTATTGAAAGGATTGATAGAATTGACAAACCATTGCCAAATATAACTATGGAAAAAATAGAGATAATGCAAATAACAAGAATAAGAAATGAAATTGGTGATGGCACAACTGAACCAATGCAAATAAATGTATCTCAGAATACTATGAAGAACTATAACTCAATAAATTAGAAAATGCATCCTTTTTTTGCTTGCTCTTCTGTCTTAGCTGTATTCATAGATTTATCTTCCAGCTCATTGGTTCTGGTTTCCATCTCTTCAGTTCTACTCCTTTGCCCTTTCAGTGTATTGATCATTTCTGATATTTTATTATTAATCATTTGGACCTGTTTTTGCAAGTTTTAAATTGTTTCCAAT
>NW_006408711.1:6049016-6050002 GCF_000296735.1 Chrysochloris asiatica
ACTCTGGGCCCATGAGTCCCCAGGTCTTGCCACACTGCTGGCCAACCAGGTCTCCACCCAGTTTCACAGGAATCTATTGAATGTTGTAAGGGTTAGCTCTCAGCTTCACTGCTATTTTTCCCTTACTTCCCCTTTTCAGTGACAAATGTGGTCACCAATCAGCGAGTGTATTCCCATTGAGTATTAGTCTTGGAAAGAGGTCGTTGATGTATTTTTGATCTTTCTGATTGCCTTCAGGAAGATGTGATCAGGAGATGAGCTTTCTGTTTTACTTTTCTTATTACTCAACTCATAACAACTATAACTGCTATTGGCTGTCTGTCTGGTGTATAGCATCTGGTATTGGCTCTTCCTTAAATGGTAGAATTTTACAGGGTGTGATTGTAGCTTGGCTATATAACCCCAATTGCTGTCTCTACTTGAGTAACATAGCAAGATAAAGAGTCCCCTGAAGGTAAAAGGGCAAGCAAAAAATGAACAGCAACAGCAAACAAACAAACAAAATCAGATTGAGTACTACAGTCTATAATTGCATAAAAAAAAAACAAAGAAAAGAAATCTGTAGCAAAATATGAGTATGACTTTATTGCCCCTCTCTCAGCTTCTTGCCTTCAAGGGAACCTCACAAATTTCAAGATATTACTGTTTTGCTCCTTATGATGTAACTCATGATTTAATTTTTGGCCTGTTTCCTTTTTAGTCTGTCTCTCTCTTCCACTCCATAACCCCATTCAGGACCTTTTTCTTAGTGATAAACAGTTCTGGGTCGGCTGTAGCCATTTTGGAGGACTGTTTAATTTTAAGCAGTTCCATCTTTGTTCATAGATTCATCATCGTGGTCTTTGCTGAGCAGATCTGTGTGCATGCATAGTAGAACCCTCCAGGACTGGTGGTGGCAGGTTTCCAATCACTCAGACACTCCCTCTAGTCACCAGAGTGGAGGTATGCAGACAGCAAGAGACCAATGAACTCCGGGGGTGGGGGGG
>NW_006408711.1:6051002-6059928 GCF_000296735.1 Chrysochloris asiatica
ACAGGGAAAAATAGAGAAAATTCCAGAATTCATATTATGAAGCAAGCATAACTCTGGTACCAAAACCAGACATAAACATCACTGAAACAAAAAGTTATAGACTAGTACTTATCATGAATATAAATGCAGCCATTCTCAACAAAATCCTGGTCAATAGAATCCAGCAATATATCCAATAAATGCCCCACATAATGACCAAATGAGATTCATACCATGTATGCAAGGATGGTTCAACATTAGAAAAATTCAACATAATCTACCACATAAATACAAAAGGGAAAAACCACATGATCATACTGACTGATACAGAAAAGGTATTTGACAAATTCCAACACGCATTCCTGATAAAAATATTCAACAAATATAGAAAGGAATTTCCTCTACATAATTAAGGGCATAGATAGAAAAGGAATTGCCAACATTGCTTTCAGTGTAGAGAAACTGAAAGCATTGCCCTTGGAACCAGACAAGGATATCCTTTATCACCATTACTGTTTTATATTGTCCACCACTCGTCTGTCAGTTTGTTGCACTGTGGTGGCTTGTGAGTTCCTGTGATTCTGGAAGCTATGCCACGGGTATTTTAAATATCAGCAGGGTTACCCATGGTGGACAGGTTTCATATGAGCTTCCAGATGAAGACAGACTAGGAAGAAGGCGTGTCAAATTATTTCCAAATATTTAGTCACTGAAAACCTTATGAATAGCAGAGAAACACTGTCAAATATAGTGCCAGAAAATGAGGCCCTCAGGTTGGAACAATTGTGAGGTTGGCCCAGGATCAGGCAGTGTTTTGTTCTGTTGTTCATATAGTAGCTATGAGTCAGTACCAACTTGATGGCACCTAACAACAACAAAACATTTTATATTGTGCTGTAAGACTTAGCAAGAGCTCTAAGATTAGAAGTGAAGATTAAAGATATTCAAATTAGTTAGTAAGAATTAAACTCTATCTGTAGATGAAATGACCTTTTTGTTGTTGTTATTAGGTGCAGTCAAGTCATTTCCAACCCATAGTGACTCCATATACAACATAAAGAAACACCCACCATCTGGTCCTGAGCCTTCCTCACAATTGCTGCTACAGATGAGCCCATTGCAGCTGCTACTTGGCCAATATATCTCTCTGACCCTTTTTCAGTGTGAAAAATTATTGGAAGTTATTGAAAGTTTCAGCAAAGTGGCAGGGTACAAAATCAACATATAAAAAACAGTCATATTCCTTTATAGTAACAAAGAGAGCTCTGAAAAGGAAATAACATTGATAATATTCAATGAAAAGATGAAATACTTAGAAATGAATCAAACCACAGAAACAAGAAACCTATATAAAGAAAAATACAAAACACTACTACAAGCAACCAAAACAGACCTACAAACATACCAAGTTAATGGATAGGAATATTTAATATTGTGAAAATTTCAATATTAACCAAAGTTATCTGTAAATATATAGCAAAGAATTGCTCACAAAGAAGAACAAAGCAGGAATCCTTTCATTTCTCAATCTCAAAACCTGTTACACATATATGAAAGACAAAGTTGAGAGGGCATGTGTGATGAAAGTAAGAACTACCGGGAGGAAACTGGATAATTGCTGTTGCATGGAGAGGATTGTAATCATTGAGATGAAACCAAGTGTATCACTTGTAGAATGTAAAGCTGATGATTTTGTTTGGAAACTTTCACTTAATTCACAATAAAAAGTTAAACATGAAAAAGAAAAGAAAATCTTTCACAACTGATTTGCTTAATGCAATGCCATTTGATTTCTTGCCTGCTGCATTCATGAGTAAGGAGCTCTGATAGCATAGTGGTTACAAATCAGGCTGCCAATTTCAAAGCCAGCAGTTCAAAATGAACAGCTGTTCCACAGAGAGAATTAAATTAAATATTATCTCCACTTATCGTGATATTTCTTTATTGGTCCAGTTGTGAGGATTTTTGTTTTCTTTACTTTGAAGTTCAATCCATGTTGAAGACTATAGTTTTTTATCTTCATCAATAAGAATTTCAGATCCTCTTCACTTTCAGCAAGGTATCATCTGCATATTGGAGATTGTTAATAAATCTTCCTTCAAACCTAATGCCACATTCTTCTTCATATAACCTGTATCCTCAGATTATTTGCTTATCACAAAAATTTTATAAATATGATGAAACCCTGATGCACACCTGTTCTGATTTTAAACCATTCAGTGTCCCTTGTTCTGTTTAAATAACTGCCTCTTGGTCTATGTCCAGGTTCCTCATGAGCACATTTAAGTGTTTTGGTTTACCCATTCTTCACTTACCTTCCAGTATTTGGTATGAACCACACAATAGAATGCCTTTGCATATTTAATAAAGCATAAGTAAACATCTTTCTGGTATACTTACTCTTCTTTCATCCAAGATCCATCTAATGTCAGAAGTGATATTCTTCATTCCACATCCTTTTTTAGTCTGACTTCAATTTCTGGCAGCTACCTGTCAATGTAGTACTGTAATTTTTTTTTGAATGAGCTTTAGTGAATTTTTACTTTTTTATCCATAATATAATAATTACATTGTTACCTCTTGAAATAAACGAACATTGACTAATTCTATTTGTTGCAGTGACTTTGTGTATTCCTTCCACCTTCTTTTGATGTTGTTAACTGCTGTCAAGTTGATTATGACTCTTAGTGAACCTGTGTAAGGTTTCTGATTAGTAGCTGGTAAACCTCCAACCTTGCAGTTCTCCAACCTTGCAGTTAGCAGTTCAGTGCCTGTCCAACAGCAGCACATATCAGGACTCCATATTTGATAGTTGATATATATTGGGTGCTTACTATAAGATATTTTGTCCATTGTTCTATGAACTATTTCATTTAATTCTTATGACAGTTCTCTAGGGTATAAATATAAAACTGTTGTAAGTATTAGTCTTAGGCTGGATTTTCTAGAGAAGCAAAACTAGTGAAAAAGCAAAACTTCTGAGATATTATCAAAAACCTTTAAGGAATGAGTCACTGTGCCTGAATCAAGGCTACAGTCTCGGGGAACAGCATGGTCGATTTGAATAGCATCCACAAACACAATACAAATGTTTGTCAAAGAATTTTTATACATGAATATCTGCCTTTGCTATAAACATATCAATAATTATGGTGAAGCACTGCTGTTGTAAGGTGCCATTGAGTCAGTACCGACTCATAGTGACCCTATGCACAACAGAACGAAACACTGCTCAGTCTTGGACGAACCTCACAATCCTTATATGCCTGAGCCCATTGCTGCTGTCACTGTGCCAATCCTTCTCATTGGGGGTCTTCTTCTTTTTCTCTGACCCTCTACTTTACTAAGCATAATATCATTCACTTGGGACTAGACCTTCCTGATAATATGCTCAAAGTATGAGAGATGAAGTCTGGTCATCTTGGCTTTCAAGGAGCACTCTGGCTGTACTTCTAATGGTGGAGCATACAGGATGCAAAGTTATGAAAACTTCTGAGATATATCAAAAACCTTGAGGGAATGAGTTCCTAGGCCTGAGTGTTCAGGATTATATGCTCAGGGAACTCCATGGTTGAATTGAAATAGCATAATCCACAAACACAATATTTTACTTTGTTGAATAGTCATTGGGATGTTAAAATCTTATGAATGGCCATACAAGCTGCAACTGTTGGTCTCACCAATGTAGAGGAAAAAAGGGTGATGAAAATTGAAGATGTTTGGAAACAATTAGTCCAGTGCACTAAACAACCACATAAACATCATTCTGCATGATTTTGAGATCATATGAGCTAGATGTTGCCTGGTTCAACTACTCTGAAAGGGATCTGTGGTACCTTCAATTTATTTGATATGGCTTTTCTATCTGAAGTCTTCTTAATTCCCACCAGGTTATTAGGTTGTTGTTGATAAATGTCATTGAGTCATTTATGACTCATAGCAACCTTCTATAGGGTTTCTAAGGAGCAGCTGGTGAGATTGAACTGCCAACCTTGTTGTTCAAACTGACCTTGCAGTACAGTGCATTAACTGGTAGTGTCAAATCAGGACTCCATAAGTAATTGGGTTGTTGTTGTTGTTGTTGTTAGGTGCCATTGAGTCAATACTGACTCATAGTGACCTTATGCACAACAGAACAAAACACTGCTTGATCCTGGGCCAACCTCACAATTGTTGCAATGCTTGAGTCCATTGATGCTGACACTTGGACAATCCATCTTGTTGGGGGTCTTCCTCTTTTTTTCTGACCCTCAAACTTACCAAACATGATATCCTTCTCCAGTAACAGCTCCCTCCTGACAGTATGTCCGAAGTAAGAGAGACGAAGTTTGGCCATCTTGGCCTCCAAGGAGCATTCTGGTTGCACTTCTTCCAAAATGGATCTATTGGATCTTTTGACAGCCCATGGCACTTTCAATATGCTCCTCCAACACCATAAGGGGCTATGCAAATAAGGTCTACAGGACTCTAAGGCTGGGATTGGTAAGATTTTCCCTCCATCTAGGCTCAAAAGGAGCCATCTCAGATGCAGAGTCAAGATCCCAGGACCTCCCAGAAGGAAAAGCATGAGCGAAGTATGAGATATTACTTAGAGAAGCAACCATGGCAGTTTGCAAAAGAAGTGACTGCTGAGGAAGTGAAATTGAGAGACAGAGCATCTTCTGGCTTTAGGCCTATGGACTGAGTAAAGCTGAATACCTAAAGGCAGGAAACTGGCTTGCCAATATACCCTTTGAACATTTACAGACTGGCTAAAGCAACGTTGCAGCACATGCTTGAGCAGGGCAGAGGCCAAAGGACCACGTGGCTAAAAGTCTGAACACAAAAGTGCAGTATGGCAGATATAAGGCATTCCTAACTGGAGAAAGGCTGCATCCTGAATTGTAACCTGTTCACTTCTCTAATAAACTCCATGATCATGAATATTGTCATGACTTCTGGGTATTCATTGCAATGGTTTATAGAAATCAGATGTGAAATAGAGAATGTGTAGGATGGATGATTTGTGTCAGAAAAGGGTAAATAAAGAAGGTTGTAGGATGGAAGTATGTCTAACCTCCTTTTTATAGGAGTAGACATTGGGCCAATATTAATTTTGATTCTCTTTCCCCCTTTGTGAATCCAGGTGAAGTCAGACATGGCTCCCACATGGTTTTAGCAGGATCACATTAGAAAGTCCTGGATAGATTAGAAGAAGATATGTAACAAAATTCAAAACCATCAAATGATGAGGCTTACCAGTCAGATAGAGACTTGTGCAACCCTGAGACAATGGCCCTTGGTAACCCTTCTGATCTGGAATTGAACTCACCATTGTGAGTTAATTTTTAGCCAAACAATAGATAGGTATGTTAGTGTAATGACAACACTGGTGAGATATGCACACCATAGAATGGCTTACCATTAATGATCAAAAGGGAAATAGTTGCCTTTGGATAAAACTCAGAAAGGTTGAGATAAAATAAGTAATGGAAACAAGAGTCACCGGGAGGAAGTAGGATAAGAGATGTTACATTGAAGGGATTGCAATCATTGAGATTAAACTAGGTATAGGATTTGTTGAATTTAAAACTGATGGTCTGCTATGTAAACCTTTACTCTATTCACAATGGAACATACATTTTTTTTGAAAAGGAAGAGAGACTTCTGCTTGAACTAAAATAACATTAGAAAATAAACTTAGAAATTCAGCTTCAGAAAGGATGGGATTATTTGCCAACAAAGTAATGATGATGAAGACGATGAGGTGGAATGCAGTGGTGAAAGTGATTTCAGTTCACAAGTCACAGAAGATGTCACTTTGAGCAGTATTGAGGATCTTACTCAAGTTATGATATTTCCATTCACTAAGGAAGACCACAGAGGAATTGATACATTTGAATTATGGTGTCTGAAAAATATTGAATAAACCATGGACTACCAGAAGTATGAACAAATTTATTTTGGAAGTACAATCAGCATGTTTCTTAGAAGAGTGAAATTTGCCTTATATACTTTGAAAATGTTATCAGGATAGACCAATCCATAGAGGCAAGCATCTATCTTGGTAAAGAAGATGATGATCATAAAGAGGAAGACACAATAAAATGAATTGACACCGTGGTTGCAACAATGGGCTCAAACCTAACAACAATTATGAACATGATGCATGACTTTGCGATGCATCTTTTTGTTGTACATAGTGTCACTGAGTTCTAAATGACTTGATGATAATTAGCAGCCCTAGGAAAATGCTATGCTTTGTTGTGCTTCTCAGTTTATTGGTTACTTAATAAAAAAATTTTTATCTAATTTGTTTCTATATTTTATTTACAATATCCTTACAACTAAACATTTTTTTACCACAGAAATTCTGCACTAATGATTACACTGTCTTTCTTTCCAATGACACATATATGCACACATAAATATCCACTGTATAAAAGCTAAAGAAAGTATGTTGATTATTCATAGGTGTATAAATTAAAATAATCACTTAATATTTGACATTCTTGTGATTTCAATTGTGGCTAATAATTTAACCATGTCCCCAGCCTTGTTTGCATTGATATAATCAAGTGATGGATTGCAGTTATATTATTGCTTTTAATACCTTGCTAATACCAGGGAATGGTGTATTCTGAAGTTTTGATATTTGGTTTTGCTCCCAAAGGGTTTCATAAAAAGCTACTGAAATTTACATTATAATGTTTAACTTGCAAAACTAAAATGTGAAGTCCTTACTGGGTTAAGCACAATACAGCCTTGAACAGTACTTTTCATTTTACTAAAAGGATAAGTTCACAGTTTAGATATATTAATATTTCAAACATGACACTTCATATGAAAAATGTTCAAATTCCATATATTTGAACAATATAATAATAAGAATTATGAAACTAACCCATTGTCATTGCTACAAATAAAAAAACATAAAGAACAGATGTTTTTCTAATTCATATAATACTCTATTAATGTATTTCTTCTGTTATGGAAAGAAGGTAAAAAAGTTGAAGTATTAAAATATGAAGCACCATAATTTAAATACCTGCTTTTAAAAGATGTAGTCTTTTCATTGAGAAGATGGCAAAGGTCTGTCTCTAATCAGAGAAATACATTATACAAACTTTTTATTGTAAGAAGAAATCATTTGTAAAGAATATATTCAATGGTCCAACACTAATTCTAAATCTTGACTTATTTTTAGAATAAGTTTATCATGAAAATGTAGACTAATGGGAACTATTTTGTATTTGCTTCTTATAAAAATGTATGCCACAAAACATATGCTAAGCACATAGATAGAATTTTCACTCTGCAATTTATTGAAGTCCAAGAAAATACATAACATCTATGATATATGATTTCATTATTCTGCTTATCTGTCATCAGGGTTGTTCTAAATTCTCTGTTTTGTCTTGAATAATATTGCATGGTCTTCTTTGGTCAGAATTCAGTTTAATCATTTGAAATTTGTAAGTTGATTTTTCTACTGCTGTTATGCTATGAATGAAGTGCTGTGAGAAGCAGAATATTGGAATATGAACTTTGAAGAAGAATGAAATCCTATAATTTAACCATACATATGATATCAAGAATTGTATATTGATACTGCCAATGGTGGTGATAGTAACTGTAGGTAATTGCTTTTCTCAAATTAAAGTTACTGTAAAATTTTTATTTCATATGTATAATATTAGTCACATTTTTTGTTTTGCTAGTATTCTTATAGTCTTTGTACAAACAAAGTTACAACAATAATCATATGTAACATAAGGATTATATAGTCTTTTTCTTTGAGACATGTTTTTCAGTACAATAATATGAGTCCCCTCCCCTTAATTTTTCAGTAATAATTCAAATGTAATGATATTAACTATAAACCTCACAAAAATAAATAAAATACACTGCACCTAAAACTTAGGAGTTCCTGGGTGATGCAAATTTTAATACATGTGACTACTAACCTAAAGAGACCTGGTGTGGTGCTGTGGATAAGTTCTGGTTAGCACAGTCCAAGCCATAAACATGGTTGCTATAAGTTGGAACACTTAACAACGTCAAATAATCTAAAGGTTGAAGGTACAAATCCAACCAGACATTTCTTAAAAGAAAGGCTTGCTGTTCTGTTTCATAAACATCAGAGCCATAAAATCCCTATGGAGCATAGTTCTTTTCTTCAACACGTGGGGTCTCCATAGGTTAGAATTTTCTAAATGGCAACTAGGGGGAAAATGCCATCTAACTTATACTGAATTTTCACAATGCCTTAAGACTTATACTGAATTTTCACTATTGATATATGATAAAAATCTTTCAGTGATATTTCTCAAGGCACTTTAAAAAAAACCAGCCCGTCTCTTTCCAACTGAGAGTCCTCAGTTGCACTGTCTTTCTGTGGCATCATTTCTGCCACCATCTCTGGTGTCACTGTTTCTCTAGATAGGGTCTTGCATTCCACTCGTGTTCTTCTCAGTGATCCTAGGGTCCTCTGTTCCTGGAATGTAAGATTAACTACTCCCCACTTTATGTTACAAAACTTCTACCTTTACAGTTGTGACAATCACAATTAGTCATGAGAATAATTACTATTGAATCATAAGAATCTTATCCCCATCTCCTTTCACCAGACCTGTCTAGACAAGGTGCAAACTATTCAGTGGGGATTCTACCTTTCCCTGCACACTGTGAAACTAAATTCCCTTTTGAATACTTGTAAGCCAGCCACTTTGTGCCTTCATAGCCCCCTCCCCATTTTAGGTAGTCAGTGTCTAAGTTGCCCATCTCTATATCAGTGTCTAAGTTGCCCTCCCTGTGTACAGAAAGGATAGGTTTGATCCTTGATGTGAAGACTCCTTCCCTCTCAGTTGGTATTTGGAGCTACTACATCCATAAGTATAGGTCAAATTCATCAAACTGTAGCAATTTACACTTGTTTCCTTTATCAATTAATTTTTTTTTTTTTTTT
>NW_006408711.1:6069711-6071456 GCF_000296735.1 Chrysochloris asiatica
TTGTACCTCATGACTGATCTGGATATTGTTCTTTTGACAATTAATGCAACACTATTCCTCTTCAATTTTTCATTCCCAGCATAGTAAACCATGTAGTTGTCAGATTCAAAATGACCAATACCTGTCTATTTTAGTGCGCTGATGCCTAAGATATCTATTTTTATGCATTCCATTTCGTTTTTGACAATTTGTAATTTTCCTAGATTCATGCTTTGTACATTCCATATCCCGATTATTAATGGATGTTTACAGCTCTTTGTCTTCATTTTGAGTTGTGCCCCAACAGCAAATGAAGGTCCCACAGGCTTTACTCCATTCGCGTCGTTATGGTCAACTCCACTTTGAGGCGGCAGCTTTTCCCCAGTCGCATTTTGTGTGCCTTCCAACTTGAGGGGTTCATTTTCCAGAACTATGTCTCACAGTGTTTCTGTGCTATTTATAAGGTTTTTAGTTAATAAATATTCGGAAGTAGTTCATCACTCCTTCTTCCTAGTTTCTCTTCGTCTGGAAGCTCATCTGAAACCTGTTCACCGTGGGTGACCCTGCTGGTATTTAAAACACCGGTGGCATAGCTACCAGAGTCACAGCAAGTCACAAGCCACCACAGCATGACAAACTAATAGACGGCTGTTGTTTCTGACTCATAGCTATCATGTATTGGGTTTTCAAGGAACATCTGTGGGTTTGAACAATGACTTTGAATTAACTGCACAGTTATTATCTTCCTGTGCCACACTAGGGCTCCAGTTCAACTAAAGACTGAATATTTTGCAGACAAAATTCTTACAGCTTCATAGGCCTTGAAAAATACACTTCATTTTAGGATTTTGATGTTTTCAGGCTATATTTGAAGCAGAGGATTACATAGAAAGATTGTCTATGGCTCTGTTAATTTTCTATGTGTACTAATAAGAGAAACTAGTGACTCTGGACTGCTCTAGAAATGCTTTAAATGATCTTCTAATGTCACCCTTTTGTCTTTGTTCACGCCTCTTCTATTACTTCATTGCTCTCTTCTCTTATTTATGTATTTTTAAAATTTTGGCCCGAATTGGGTGAAGGTTTACAGAGTAGATATACAACTTTATATTCAACATTTTATACACATTTTGTTTCACCTCACTGATTACAATTCCTCAATGTGACATCACTTTCCTTAATTCTTCTTTGTATTTCCGGTTTTTGGTTTTACTTTCCTAAGCCTCCTGAATTTTGTCCTTGGGTTAATGTTGCTCTTTTGATCTCACTAGTGTTATTTTTCCCCTTATAGGCCTGTCAAGACTAAAGATTTCAGTTTGAGCACTAAGGTTTGGCCTGACTCAAGCCATGGCATTTTCAATAAACTCATATGCATGTGAAAGTTGGACAGTGAATAAGGAAGCCCATAAAAAATTGATGCATTGTGTTATGGTGTTGGGGGAGAATATGAAAAGTACCATGGACTAACAAAAGAACAAACCAATCTGTGATGGAAGAAGTACAGCCAGAATGCTCCCTGGAAGCCAGGATGGCCAGACTTCATCTCTGATATTTTGGATGTATTATCAAGAGGAACTAGTTTCTGGACAGGGATATCATATTTGGTAAAGTGGAGGGTTGGAGAAAAAGAGGAAGACCTCTAAAGAGATGGATCGACACTGTGGTATCAACAATGGACTGATGCTTAACAGCAATTACAAGGTTGGCACAGGACATTGCAGTGTTTCCTTCTGTTGTGCACAAGTCAGTAGTGACTTGACCACACC
>NW_006408711.1:6071556-6074258 GCF_000296735.1 Chrysochloris asiatica
AGGTCAAACAGGTACTGTCTGCAAGTTTGTGCATTCTTGTGCATCTCCCCTCACTTCATATCTTGGTTGTAGCCCTCCATGGCTAGGCCCTTGTCTATGGGCTTAAGAGTCACCAGGTTTCATCACACTTCAGACCAACCAGCCCTTCCTTTTCTCTCGCTTATCTCCAGTTCAACTGCCTTTTCTGCCTTTCTTCCACTTCTACTCACCAGGCTTACATGCCTGCCAATTTGTTCCTTTGAGTTTCAGTCTTTTAGGGGGATTTGTCCTAAAGGAACATGATTGTTTGTCTTGATGGTTCTTGGTTCCCTGATGAGCAACTTGCTTGTTCTTGTAGTAGCCAATCTGACAGCCGTTTTTGTTTTTGATTTTTCCTGCTGATCTTTCTTTCAAGAAGTATCTTCTGTTCCTCTAACAGCTCCAGACTGGTCTACTTGACCTTTCTAGTAAGAATGTCCCACCTCAGAAGTTTCTGGATAAGGCTTAGAATTCCACCTAAGATCCCATACACTAAATATAAATATAAAATACACTAAATATAAAATATCCCATATATATAAAAAGTCTCTGCAAGAAGTCTATCTCACTGTGAAAGTTCTAGAACCCCTTTTAGATATACCAATCAGTTATAGGCTGAAGATAGGTTTACAAACTTTCTGTAATCATGTTTCCAGATATTCCTTTCTATCCCAGTCAAGTGTCTATTTTACAATAGTAGGTAAGGGAACCCAATATTCATAAGAGAATCAAGCTTCTTAACATTTTTTTCCTTCTTTTATCCATTCAGTCTATGACCCATCCCAATATCACAGAGCCCTATTATTCCAAAGTTGAGAATACATCACTATTTACCTCTGTCTCATTTAGCTATGGAAACCTGTCTAAATGTTCCTCTGTCTACCTTGTTCTTCCATCTCCCTCCCTTCTTTTGTGTACTGCCCTCCCCAACACCCAAACTATGATGTGCCTATACCCGACCCTGTGCTCAATCGTCCCCTCCAGTAACCAAAATTTTTTTTTTTTTTTCTTTTAGTATGGGTATCTTTTCTTAAGCTTGTACAATAATGCTCTTATGCAAAATTTGTCTTTTTTGTGACTGACTAATTTCACTCAGCATAATGTCCTCAAGGTTTATCCATATTTTGCTATGGTTTGCAGCGTCTTTGTTATTTATTCTTCAAGGTAGTATAATACTCCATTGTGTGCATGTACCAAAGTTTGTTTATCCATTGTTCCATTGTTGGGCATTTAGGCTGTATCCAAATTTTTGCTATTGTAAATAGTGCTGCAACAAACATTGGTGTCCACATAGCTACTCATGTTCTGGCTCATATTTCTTGTGGATATATACCAAGTAGAGGAATTTCTGGATCATAAGGTATTTTCTATTTCCAACTTTCTGAGGAAGTGCAATACTGTTTTCCAGAGTGGTTGGACCATTTTGCAATCCCACCAGCAATGCTGGAAAGTTCCAGTCTCTCCACATCCTTGCCAGCATTTATTGTCCTCTGCATTTTTGAACTTCGCTGTTATTGCTGGTGTGAGATGATATCTCATTGTTGTTTTGGTTTGCATCTCTCTAATGTCTTCGTGTGGTGCTGCTGGTTAATGTTCTATACTACAAAGTCCACTTGAACCAGGAGGCCTGTGTTTCAAGTTCACCAGCTGCTCTTTGGAAACCCTGTACTGGGTTGTTATGGTTTGGAACCCAGCTTGACAGCACTTCACATAACACATAACAATGACTAATGATTGTGAAATATGTTTGTTGACTGCCTGGATATCTTCCTTGCTTAAGTGTCTGTTCATGTCCTGTGCCTATATTTTAATTGGGTTATTGGCCTTTTTTTGGAAAAGGGGTGGAAGTTCCCAAAAAATTTAAAAAATAAGCCCCTAACCGAAAAGGTAATAAAAAAAATTTTTTTTCCCATTCTGTGTGCTCCCTTTTTACTCTTTTGGTGTAATCTTTTGATGCACATAAGTTTCTAGTTTTTACTATGTCCCAATCATCTATTTTTGTCTTCTTTTGTTTGTGCAATTCTTGCAATGTTTGTTAGTCTATGTGTGCCCTATATTAGAGCCCTTAAGTTAGCCCCTATTTTTTCATTGATGACCTTTATAATTCTAGGATTCACATTTAGGTCTTTAATCCATCTTGATTTGGTGTTTATATATGGTGTGAGATAAAGGTCTTGTTTCATTCTTTTGCATCTAGATTTCCAGGATTGTCAAGGCACTTTTTGATGCTTTCAAAGTCAAAAGGTCAAATGTAAGTTTTCAGTTTGATATGGCTCTTATTTCTACTTATGATAATGAAATTTTTGAATGTATTACTTGTATTTCATGCATTGTTCAGCATAAATACAATATTCATGTATTAGATCACTGTAACATTCTTGTGCAATTTTATTCCAATTTTCATACTAGGTTATATAGTAACTTCTATGTTAAGTTTTATACCAGATAATATACAGTGTACCCAGTCAAATTTCATTTCAGATAAACAACAAACATATTTTAGTTTTAGTATGATTCATGTAGTATTTGGACATGTTTCCATGTAAAATATTTATTGTTTATCTGGAATTAAGGTTTAATTAGGCTTCAAATATTTTTATTTGCTAACTGCTACCTTAGTTTCTGGAGTCCTGGTCTGGCACGGTGGGTTAATGCGCCAGACTGCAAAGCCGTTTGAACTGCAA
>NW_006408711.1:6074358-6080691 GCF_000296735.1 Chrysochloris asiatica
TATTTTATTAATAAATGATTACAAAATACTTGGATATTTTCATATTATTGATTGAGACCAAACAAATCTGATTAGTGTTAACAACTCATAGAAAATGCAAAGTAATAATAATAACAATAATACTTACAACAGTGTAATGTATGTTGCATTTATCTAATGGTTTGACATTGTAAATATTTCAAAAAGAAAAGAATCATGTTTGGGGTACACAATTAGAATAAATAAAACTATTAATTTATTGCATAAAAATAAATCTTTCCTTACAAATTATATGATCAGCTTATATATTTTTTTCAAATTGATTTTCATACTGGTAATTTTAAACGGTGATGTTTAATTTTCTTGGCTGGATTTAGATTTTTCATCAAGAAATGTTATGAACTATGTTTATGAGTTTTAAAATTTACATTTGCTTAATAAACTTTCATTTCTCTATCAGCAATAACCTTATCTCCATGGTATATTAAAGACAAAAAGAATTGTTAAAAACAAAAACAAAGCAACTTGTTTATGTTCCAGAATTGCTGTGAATATAGAAAACATCCTTTACTGACTGATACCAGATTTTATACCAAAGCCAGGAGCTATTATCTACAAGCTTAATACTGTTAAATTGCTTATAACATGTATTCAAATTATGTTAAAATACCAGAACTGATTCTGGATTCAGACAAAAATGTTGATCTCTTTTTAGATTCAGTTCAATGGATGCATTTGAAAAGCTGTTGTGTTTTAATAAATGAAATAAACATGTTACTAATTGGTAGAAAATATTTTGCATAAAAGCATGTACTGAAAATGTATTTATCCTTTGCTGAAAACTATGGATTTTCAGATATTATCCAAGGAGACGGGGAAAAAAAACAACAACAAATCACCCTTAAGAAATGAAATCAAAACATGACAAAGAAAAACTAAAAAGGATTTCAAGTGAGAAACATTTAAGTGACAAATATTTGATTTTCCTACATGATCAGAATAAAAGCATATGTTTGAATAAGTTGCAGTTTACAAATACCATATTTTGAGGTGTTGCATTTGGATTAAATCAGAAAAAAATGATTAAGAAATGTATCCTCTTGCCATTTGACGGCACAAACTTTTATGATGTGTTAAAAGAAAAACATTTCTACCACTCATCTGTCAGTTTGCTGTATTGTGAGGGCTTGTGAGTTGCTGGGATGCTGGAAGCTATGCCACTGGTGTCCTAAATACAGGCAGGGTCACTCATGGTGGACAGGTTTCAGCGGATCTTTCAGACTAAGACTACAAATAAGGAAAAGCAGAATATTTCTGAATGTTTAGCCACTAAAAACCTTATAAATAGCAGGGGAACATTGCCAGATATAGTATCAGAAGATGACAACATGAATACCACCAGAATATTGTCAGATATAAGATGAATTGTGCTCATTATGAACCTGTACATAGGCAAAGAAACAGTCATTAGAACAGGACAAGGAGATTGAATGGTTTAAATCAGGCAAAGTGTGTGACAGAGTTGTATTCTTTCATGATACTTATTCAAATTGTATGGTTAACAAATAATTTGAGAAGCTAGATTGTATGAAGACAAACCTGACATCAGGATTAGAGAAAGACTCGTTAACAAACCTGTGATGGACAGATAATACAATTTTGCTTGCTGAAAGCAAAGAGGACTTAAAATATTTACTGATGAAAATGAAAGACCACTTTCACCCCTCATCCCCTTTCACCAATATCATCTGGAAAAGAATGAAGTGGTTCAGTGGGGATTCTATGTTACTCACCTCATTCTGAAACTAAGTATACTCATGAACGCTTGTACGCCAGACACTTCATGCCTTTTTAGACCCTCATTTTTTATAGTGAATCTGTAGCTCCTAGGAAACCCTATATAGGGTCTCCATGGGTCAGAACTGACTCAATGGCACTTAACAACAACATGGTATGGCACTACAGGATCACAAGGTTGGCAGTTCAAACCTGCTCCTTGGAAACCCTATATACACAGGGTTGCTATAAAACAGAACTGACTTGAGGGCACTTAATATCAACAACAATCAACCCAGTACATTAAAGAAACGAGTTGTTTTTTCCTTGATATGAAGATTTCTTCTACTCTTGTTGGAATGTTGAGACACAGCATTCAGAAGCAAATGTCTAGTTAATCAAATTATAGTAATTTACACTTGTTCTCAGTATCAAACATCTTTATCTTCCTTGGGTCAAGTTTTGGTCAACTAGCTCTCCAAGCTAGGTAAAACGGGTGCTACCTGCAAGTTTGGAAGCTCATACACACCTCCCTGTACTTCAGAGCAGTTGGCCACTTTACACTAAGACCTAGCCCCCAGGGGCTAAGGTAGTGCTCATGGGTGCAGGAGTTCACACATATTGTTAAACTTCATACCAGTCAGCCCTTCCTCTTCTGTCTCTTAGCTCAATGTTAACAGATGGCCATGGAATATGGTCAAACTTATTCCATGTCTTCTCCAACTTTCACTCACATATAGACCCAGGTGGTTGGTCACCAGCAAGTACATTAGATTGCTCATGGAATCCCTTTAAGTTTCAGTTATAGAATAGGGTTTTCCCTAATGGTCTCACTTTTCTTGCCTTGATGCCTCCAAAGCAAACAGCTTGTTTTAAATGCAAACAGCCACCAAACAATCTGCTTTTTTTTTTCTTTCTGAATGTCTTTCTTTCAATAAAAGTCTGTGGTTCTCCTAGCAGTTCTAGTTGGTCTGCATATCTTTTCAAGTAGAAAGGTCTCAAGTCAGAAGGTTCTGAGAGGGGCTCAGGATTTCACCTAAGGCCCCATACTCTACTAAGTTTTAACAAAAAGACTATTTCCCTGGGAAGATTCTAACTCCCCTATTAGCAAATCCAATCAGGTTGAAGGTGGGCTTACAAGCTTTCTGTCATCATAATTCCCAATATTCATTTCCATCACAAATAAACGTCTATGTTACAGTAGTAGGTAGGGGAAGCCAATATTCACAAGACTGTTAAACACATAGTTATTTTCCCTCTCCTTTACCCCTTCAGCCTATGTCTTGCTCCATGTATCTAATCAGAGACCACTGTTGTCCCAAAGTTGTATATAAATCACAATTTACTTCTATTCCATTAAGCCTATGCATGCATCTCTAAGTCTCAAGCTATCTTCATCATTCATCATTCACTCTCCCTCTTTTTGTGTACTGCCTTTTCCCTCCTTATATATTGTCCTCTCTGTCACCCAAACAAACATGCTCTGGCCAGTGAATTAATCTCCCCTCCTTCCACCCGTGATAACCATCAAATAATGTTTTTTTTTTTTAGTAAGAGGTGCTATTCCCAGTCAATTTGTCATTTCCCACACAGTATGACTGTCAGATTCAAAAAGGCCAATAGTAGTCCATTTCAATTCACTAATGCATAGGATATTGATCTTTATATGTTCCATTTCATTTTTGACAACTTCCAATTTTCTAGAAGTCATACTTTCTACATTCCACATTTTGATTATTAAAGGATGCTTTTAGTTGCTTCTTTTCATTTTAAGTTGTATCACATCAGCAAAGGTGCCCTGGTGTGGTGCCATAGGATAAATACTCGACTGCGAGGTCAGTTTGAACTACAAGATGGAAGCTCAAACTCACCAGCCACTCCTCCATAATAATGAAAATTCATGAGGAAATAAGATTATGTATAAAATGAGTATAACTGAATTTCCCTCATGAAATATTAAAGAATCACTTTTATTTGAAAATGTTTGGATGTACATTAGATTAGATTAAATTAGATTAAGATTTCAATTATGTTTGCTGAATAGAGTCGTAGCAAAGTTGGGAGAGGAAATGCCACTGTTAAATACAGTGTCTATGATTATGAGGATAAAAGATTGAAGGTGTCAAATATTTCATTTTAATTGGATCCACAGTCAACACTCATAGAAGCAGCAGTTAAGAAAATCAAACGAGGTGTTGCATTGGGCAAATCTACTGCCAAAGACCTCTTTAAAGAACTAAGATTATAAGATGATACTTTGAGGAGCATGGTGGGCCTGATCCAAGTCATCATGTTTTAAATTGCCTCCTATGCATATAGGAATTGGAAAATGAATTAAGTTAAGTAGAACTGGAAAATAATTGATGCATTTGAATTATGGTGTTGGTGAAGAATATTAAAGTGCTATGAAGTGCCAGAAGATCAGTTGTTTTGGAAGAAGTACATTCAAAATGCTCCTACAAAGTGAGGATGGTGAAAATTCATCCCATGTACTTTGTCAGGTTATCAGAAGGGACCAGTTCTAGAAGTTGAGCATCAAGCTCAATAGAGGGTCAACAGAAAAGAAGAAGCCCCTCAACTAAATGGATTGACACAGTGACTGCAACCATGGGCTCAAACACAATAATTATTGTGAGGATGGGCAGTGTTATGTATGTATATATGTATATATGTATTTTCTATGTTTTACATGAGTCGGAATTAGATGGCATCTAACAACACAGCATGGTGATGAGGAATCTCTCTGGGTGGTACAAATTGTTAATATGCATAACTGCATAGAGTCCACCCACATTCACCTTAGAACAAAGCATAATTATCTACTTTTGAAAAGTCAGTCATGAAAACCTTTTGATTCACAGTTTTACTCAGAATCAGAATATGCCATGAATCAGAATCAACTTCAAAGTAATTGTTTCCTATGATGATGAAATATGTGTAAAATTTTGTCAGGGCATGTAACACAGAACAATGTATTCCAGCACTGGAATCTTAAATCTCTTGCTTAATATAGGATTTTCAGAGTTTCATGCTTCAAAGAAAAGTACTGAATGTTTAGAAAATCCTGAGGTTGAGCTTCATGAGATGGTTGCATTAGAAATAATTTGCCAAAAACAGCTTATCTAATTTCATATTTCTATGTAGGGAAACTCTTTAATTGTTATTGCCTAAAATAATTATTTTTTTGGTCTGTACTTTCTTTTTTTTTGTTTTTGTTGTTGAACTGAAAATGTAATAGCACGATCTGTGTGTTCACATATGAAATAAAATCCAAAGATGAATGTACAAAATATACCTTATAGTTACTGCAGTAGTCTGCAGAGAAGTTTGTTTTGCATTATAGATATTTATGTCAGTCAGTTTGTATTCTGTTGAGATAGTTTCGTCTCCTTTGTAATATCATTGATGACAAGCTACTCTTTAGAACAGGAAATAATTGAATTCCACATACCTCTTCAAATTTTGTTTTCCCTTAGACATTTATAAGTGCATTATTTATAGTATAATTTCATCCATTAGTTATTTATATGATTCAACAAGTTTACACCAGAGACATACCATATAATGAAAGCATCAAGATTACATTGTGTTAGATATCATTTTATACATTATAATTTTCTATTTTTTCCTAGATAAAGCATAAATATTTTATATTAAATTAATTTTAATATTGAAGAGTCATAACATGAATCCAGGAGAATATTTCTTTTAGAGGGTTAATAAAATTATGAATACAATTGATACTAATTCCTAAGGGTGATATATCCCATAACTCTTATTGAAATTGGTGGTGGTGGCGGTGTGCCAAGTGGAGTCGGTTATGACTCTTAGTGACCCTGTACAGGGTTTCCGAGGCTGTAAGTCTTTACTAGAGCAGAAAGCCTCCTCTTTCTCCCATGGAACAGCTGGTAGTTTCGAACTGCTGACCTTGCAGTTAGCAACCCAATACATAACCACTATGCTACCAGAGATCCTTATTGAAATTGTTGTTGCTGTTAAGTGCCATTGAGTCAATTATGACCCATAGCTACCCTGTATAGGGTTTTCAAGGAGCAGCTGGTGAGCTTGAACCACTGACTTTGCAATTCAAAGGACTTTGCAGTCTGACTCATTAGCCCACAGCGCCACACCAGGACTCCATATTGAAATTAGAGATTGCTAAATATTTTGACCTATTAAATCGATTGTTTACTTCAAGAGAATTAATATATTTTTAAGTCACATTAAATTATTAAATATACTCATAGTATGTTTCAGTATATTTAATTTTACCTGATGATTGATTTTAATGAGTGGTTTAATTCAAATTAGTAGGTCCATGATTCTAGTCAAGAAGCTATAAATTGATATACTATTTAGCAAAAACTAATTTTAAAACATGACACATTTTCATGTCATCTGTTTGTAATATGAGAAAAAGTTATTGAGTTTACTCTTAAGATTGTTAACCTTGTATCCTATGAGTTTGTTAAACTCATACATTACTTTCAGTAATATTTACTCTTTTAGAGTTTCTATATATTATATTAGTCCAGTGGTGAGGATTTTTATTTTCTTGACATTGAAATGCAATCCATA
>NW_006408711.1:6080791-6082072 GCF_000296735.1 Chrysochloris asiatica
CCCTGCCAATTTTTCCCTTTGGTTCCACCTGTATGAGATACTTAATTTTACTATCACCAGTCTTGGCATGGAGCTGCAGCACAAGGACTGGACTGCCAACTTCAAGGTCGCTGGTTTAAATCCACAAGCCATTCTCACAAACCCTATATAAGGTCACTATGAGTCTGAAATGACTCAGCGGCACTTAGCAACAAAAGCAAATGATGATCACATTTTTTTCTTTGTCAAGTTTCAGAGAAATAATTGAAAAATGACATGACCTATCTGTGAACTATTTGACTAGGTACATAAACCATAAAATAAATGTATTGTGTTCAGGAGCAAGTTTCCAAATTTAACTAAGAATTGAACAACTGATATTGTTGTTGTTAAGTACCATGGAGTCGGTTCTGACTCATAGTGCCCCTGTACAGGGTTTCCGAGGCTGTAAATCCTTACGGGAGCAGAAAGCCTCATCTTTCTCCCATGGAACGTCTCTTGGTTTCGAACTACTGGCAGTGAGATTAGCAGCATGATTCGTAACCACTATGCACAACTGATAGAAGGCATATAATCGAAAATGTTGAAATAGAAATGAGCTACCCGAATGTAAAATAGTTGCTTAGTAACTCTGCCTCCTCAGTCTGTTCCCAGGATGGATTCAAGGAGTTTAAGAAACAAAATCAAAATAAAACAGAAAACCCCACCTCATCTAGATGCCCTTGGCCTCAATCTACATTTGTTTGAGGTTACAGGTATACAAGAGTTAGAGTGCTATATATGTTTGCATGTGTATATGCATAAGAAGTGCCGATTCAGTCTAAATTTGGAAGGAACTAAAGAAACTCTTGGAGAATGGATAGTGCATTATGTCTGTTTGTACTCGTTAGGGGAAATGCTGGATGCAGAGAAACTACAATTTTCACCAAAAGCTGATGCAATATTAGCATATTAAACCAGCACATTTGGAGTAGGGATGAGAGGTGCTAGCTCATGTAGTTGTTGTTATGAAGTACCATTAAGTTGTTTCCAATTCATTGT
This sequence comes from Chrysochloris asiatica, assembly GCF_000296735.1. Taxonomy (NCBI): domain Eukaryota; kingdom Metazoa; phylum Chordata; class Mammalia; order Afrosoricida; family Chrysochloridae; genus Chrysochloris; species Chrysochloris asiatica. Next base: position 6,081,812 of record NW_006408711.1, read on the forward strand.
TGTTGTTAGGTAACATTGAGTCAGTACCATCTTATAGAACCGTATATACAAGAGAGAATGAAACACTGCCTGGTCCTCAGCCAAACTCACAATTATTGCCAGACTTGAGCCCATTGATACTGCCGCTTTGCCAATCCAACTCACTGGGGGTCTTCTTCTTTTTTTTCTGACCCGCCACCTTACCAACCATGATATCCTTCTCCCTGATATACTGTCTCCCTGATATACTTCAACCATGATATACTTTCAGGAGTGACTGAT
>NW_006408711.1:6091067-6093596 GCF_000296735.1 Chrysochloris asiatica
ACAACATATATTATATGATGCTTTCTGCAAATAAAGCCATTTTTAAAATGTCTTTCTAATTAATTGGAGACATGACTTTTTAGTTGTAAATTTGGTAGTTCAAATCCACCAGCTGTTCCTCAGAATATTTATTTTTGTTGTTAAGCGTCAGTTCTGACTCATAGCTATTATGTATAGGGCTTCTGAGGCTTTAAATCTTTGTCAAAGCAGAAAGCCCCATCTTTCTGCTGCAGACTCAAGCCTGGGCCACTCTGAATCAGAATCGACTTAACATCACTCAACAAATACAACAATTTTTCATATTTATACAACAGTGAAATTGATATGAGAAAAATAAGTAGATTGGTGTTGAAAGAGATGAGTCTAGTTTAAGATGTATTGAATTTGAATTAAAAGAGAAATGACTTGTAGGGAAGAGGGAAGTGTTCATGGAAAACCTAGGAAATTCAGGATACTGAAGTATTAAAAGAGCCAGTGAGACTGTTAAAGTTGTGTTGGAAGATTGTATTTAATACTATGAATTATAAGTTCAACAGTAGAAAAAGAAATGAATGGGAAAAGATTCTAGTTTTGTAGCAAAAAAGTGTATACTACATAATTTTAGAAATAAGTTTTAGGGAGTTAAATAAATTAATAAAATACACCAATTTTTAGGGAAATAAATGGTTGCCAAAGAAGTCATCACATTTACAATAATATTGTTTGATATTTTAAAATTTGTTGAGACACATTTTTGCAACTTTCAATTAGAACACTAAGAAATTAATGATGAAATATTTGGATTGATAAAATGAATGTGAATGCATTGCCTTTTATGAGAAAGGATTTGAAGAAAGTTTATGTATTTGGAAGGATTTGAGAAAAATAGAATCAATCACCTCCTAGGATACGCACTGGACTGAAAGATAAGTTTGACTGCAAGGTGGGCTGCTGTTCAGAAATCCTCTACAGGGCCACTATGAGGCGAAACTGACTCGATGACACTTAATAAGAACACGTCAGGAAAAAGAGTCAAGAGTTCAGCATAATACTTTTTAACATTTTGTGTGTATGAATTAAGTGAAGGTTTGCAAACAAGATAATCAGTTTTACATTCAACAAGTCATATAATTTGTATCATCTCAATGATTACAATCCCTTCCATGCAACAACAGATATTCTGCTTCCTCTCTGTGCTTCCTATTTCTGTTCCACTCACATTTCCACAAAGAACATTGCCTTTGAGTACTTTGTTATGCCAGTTGACCATAGTGTCCTCTGATACTGTGAGCCCCAGGCTTAGCTACCCATTACCTTAAGTTATTTGATAATATCTAAGACATTTTCATTATTTTGCCCACTGTATGCTCTGCCACATTCACAGATGTGTTTTCAGGAAAGATAAGTAGTCACATACCAATATCTTCTTTCAAATTCTTATATATTTGTGCCATATGTATATATATTACACACTTTCTCACATACCCATTCAACATGTCTCTGCCCATCTATCTACCTGCACAACATCGCTGTTCCAAGGCTGTATATTTACCTCTATTTCCTGTAGCCCTATACACCTCCCTGTGTTTTCACCTTTCATCATTTTTCAGCCAATTTCCCTCTTCTTTTATATTGCCCCTTCTTTTCTTGTATATCACTCCCTTCCTCACCATTACTTGAGTTAACATGTGTCTACCCTCTAGTCCTGGTGTGGTGCTGTGAGTTAATGCACCAGACTGCAAAGTTATTTGAACTGCAACATCAGTGGTTCAAACTCACTAGCTGCTCCTTGGAAACCCTATACAGGGTCATGGGTCAGAACCAACTTGACAGCACTTAACAACAACAACCCTCTAGTCAGTGAACTACTCTTCCTTTCCTCCAACCTTTGGCAACAGTCAAATGTTTCTTTTTTTTCTTTAGAATTCTTACATATTTGTGGGATATATATATATATTTCTTACTTCCTTTGTAGTTGTCCTGATACAGATTGACATCTGTAGTTCCCTTTTTCTATTCTGTAGTATTGTTCTGGGTGTTGCTGTGTATGTCAGTCTGAGGTTGTTGTCTGCTGTTGCTTCTCAATCAAAAGAACTCCCTTTAGCCTATTTTTTGCAAAGTTAGGTTGATTTTTACAATGTTCTTTAATTTATGTTGATCTGAAAATGTTTTAATTACATAGTATTATTTGAGGAACAGCTTTGCTGGGTATATGATTCTTGGTTGGCAGTTTCATTCTTTCGGTGTTTTATATATAGTTCCCCATACCTGAGAAATTAGAACTTAATCTTATTGATTTTCCTTTGTAGTAATTATTTTGTTTTTCCCAAACTGCTTTCAGGATTCCTTCCTCATCTTTGATTTTGGAGAGTTTGATTATGATGTCTTGATTATTTTTGTTTAGGTTCTATCATGCATGGAGTTCGTTCAGGTCCTTGAATGCTTATCTTCTCATTTTTCATGATGTTAGTGAAATTTTCTTCCAGTAGCTCTTTGACTATCTTTTTTGTGGGTTTTCTCTCTGTCTGGATTTCCAATCACCTATAGGTT
>NW_006408711.1:6094272-6096819 GCF_000296735.1 Chrysochloris asiatica
CTTGTACTGACTCTAGACCAATTAGTAGGGCTGAGGATACAGCTGGCACTAGGATATATGTCCACAGTTGTTGTCTCCTATCTGGTAAGCCAAGAAGAAAACACACCCATAAGAAAGGAAAATGAAACAACACAAACCAGCAAAGAACAAAAGAAAAATAAGTGTAATGCTTCTGTGCTTTCTAATTCCCTCTTGCGTTCATAGCCACCTGAAAATTTTTGAAATGGTTCTGCTGTGCCTTTTGGGCCTAACCAGTTTTTTCTTTTTCTTTCCCCTTTTCTGTACCCCACACATCTATTCAGCCACTTCTCCTCCTGAGACCTAACCCAGGGTTGGCCAGACCTAACATTAAATAATTGGAGTAGAACTTACCAGAATGGGCCTATAGCTGCTGTCTTCCCCACCTTCAATTTTGCAGACAGCCATGGGGTCCATGTTGTTTCACCCATTTAAAAGTGAGAACTTTCCTTGGGATATACACTCATAGAGGTCTCATCTCCGGTCACCTTTGGAAGTGCAAGGAACCAGAGAGGAAAATAGAAGAGAAACAAAAAATTACACTCTTGTCTCTGCAACTCACAGGCAGGTTTCTGAAACACAAATGTTTTCTTGACTCTTAGTGTACTCAAACAAAATAGCTGTGATGTGTCATGTTGGCTGCTCCAAATCAGAAGTAACATTCTTGCTTGCTACATCTGTTCAACTTTATCTCCCAGTGAACACTCATTGTACTTTTTAATTTTTTTATGTAAAGTTGAGAGTCTCAAGATCATTTTCTGAATTTATCTCAACTGGTTTTCCTTATCTTTGCTGCAGAGGGTCTGCACAGCCTTTCTACCCAGTTGACCTTCTTGCCCTGCCTCCCTGGACACTTTTTTTCCCTTTGTAATAATTTTGTGTTTTGCTCTATATTTTTTCTTGCTGTATCCAATACCTTCAAATGTGATCTATTTGAGAGCAGTTGGTAGTGGTAGCCAGGCACCATCTAGTTCATTTTGTTGTGCATTCTTTTTTTGTGGTGCTGCTAATTTCCTTGTTCCATGTAATTTTCTGCAGTGAATCATTTTTTGCGTAAGCTTTGTTTTCATTTTCATTTCTGTTGTTTTAATGGCTAATAAATCTTTCTGATTTTCCTCTTTTTTTAAATTTTGAGGTATGTTGTTGTTTTTGGTGAGTGCCATGGAATCAATTTTGACCCATAACCAGATTGTATAGGGTTTCAAGGAGCAGCTGTTGAGCATGAACAATCTACCTTGCAGTTCAAATGACTTTGCATAATGACACATTAGCCCACAGCTCCACACCAGGAGTTCACTTTGAGATTGGCTGTTGTTGTTAGGTGCCATTTAGTTGGTATCAACTCATAGTTGGTACCAACTAGAACGAAACAATGCTAGAACCTGGGCTAACCTCACAATTGCTGCTACGGTTGAGCCCATTGATGCTGCCACTTTGCCAATCCATCTCTCTGGGGGTTTTCATCTTTTTCTCTGACCCTCCACCTTACCAAACATGATATCCTTCTCCAGCGACTCCTGACAATATGTCCGAAGTATGAGAGACGAAGTTTGGTCATCTTGGTCTCCAAGGAGCACTCTGGCTGCATTTCTTCCAACACAGATCTGTTGGTTCTTTTGGCAGCCCATAACACTTTCAATATTCTCCTCCAACACCATAACTCAAAGCATGAATTCTTCTATGGTCTTCCTTATTCACTGTCCAGCTTTCGCATGCGTATGAGGTTACTGAAAATACCATGGCTTGTATCAGATACCTCTTAGTCCTCACGCTGACATATTTGCTCTTCAACACTTTAAAAAGTCTTGTGCAGCAGATTTGCCTAATGTAATACATCATTTGATTTCTTGAATGCTGCTTCCATGAGTGTTGATAGTTGATCCAAGAAGAATGAAGTCCTTGACAACCTCAATCCTTTCTCCACTGATAAAAATGTTGTTTATTGGTCCAGTGGTGATGATTTTTGTTTTCTTGACATTGAGATGTAATCCATAGCAAAGGCTGTGCTCTTTGATCTTCATCAGTAAATATTTTAAGATCTCTTCACTTTCAGCAAGCAAGGTTGTATGATCTGCATATCGTAGATTGTTAATGAATATTCCTCCAATCCTGACGTCAGGTTTTTCTTCATATAACCCAGCTTCTCAGGTTATTTGCTCAGCTTAGAGGTTGAGTAAGTATGGTGAAAGAGTACAAGCCTGTCGCTCATACCTTTCTTAATTTTAAACCATTCAGTGTTCCCATGTTCTCTGTTCGAACAACTGCCTCTTGGTCCATGTACAGATTCCTTCTGAGCACAATTAAGTGTTTCAGAATACTCATACTTTGCAATGTGTTGGGAGCTATTTGAGTTGAAGCTCTCAGACTTGGGGGCAGTTTAACTGAAGATGGAGATGTAGCGACTAAAGCGAAGGTCTCAGACTTGGGGGCAGTTTAACTGAAGGATTGCAACTAAACAGTTGTGGCCAAGAAAATCGGGCTGTTCCCAGGTCAGGCTGCCCACAGAGGAACTTGCAAAACTTGCCTCAG
>NW_006408711.1:6096919-6097886 GCF_000296735.1 Chrysochloris asiatica
TTTTTTTTCAGCTTCAGTCATTGGGAGTTCTTGGTCCTGATAAGAGGTGATATTTTTTCTGTCTCTCAAGTTTTCAGGATGGTAATTTACCTTGTGACCTCAATTTTTTATTGTTCAGAGAACAGTTCAGCTTATTTCTTGTTATAAGAATGAAAGCGATTAATTCTATGCTTTTTCTGTGCTGAAGCAGAACATAGAATTCATACGCACATGCATGCACACACACACCCACTTATATGATGGCATTGCAAATTGTACATTGGAAATTGGAAATGAAAAATAATAGAATTTCTAGACAAACTTTTTGAAGCCCGAGTGTGTGTGTTTGTGTTTATGTGTATAAAGTCTATATTTTTTATACCTTGAAAAAAAAAATCAATGGAGAACAGTGGCAACAACAACTAATTCAATACATCAAATGTTTAAATTTTAAATAAAATATACTATACCATAGTTTATTAGTATTTTGTGGAATTACAAAATCATAATAAATCATCTTTAGAAAAAAATATATACCCTGAACCTACATAGCATAATCACATTACCTTTTGCATTTTGTCTAGTTCTGTTTAGAAAGCAAAATTCATTCAAACTATCCCTAAAATAAGTAAAAAATGTATGAAAAGATTAAATGTTCTTAGACAAATATGCTTAAAATAACCTATCGTCTTATATTCATAATGAACCTTATAGAACTATATTAGAACAAATAATATATATTTATATTTGCTTTAAGTGAACACTTCTTAAGAATTTGGAAAAGATATGATACTTTTAATTCTACAATACTATTCTGTTGTATCGGCCACCACTCGTCTGTCTGTCGTGCTGTGGTGGATTGAGTTGCTGTGATTCTGAGAGATATACCACCGGTGTTTTGGATAACCAGCAGGGTCACCCATGGTGGAAAGGTTTCAGATGAGCTACAAAACAAAGACAGACTAGGAAGAAAGAGTGACAAACTACT
>NW_006408711.1:6097986-6098629 GCF_000296735.1 Chrysochloris asiatica
TGACAACAACAACACATTCTGTTGTATCAATATTTCTACAGTTATAATGAATGATTTCATGTTTTAGAAAGCGAAGATGAGTATGGGAATATTGACCAGGCTTTAAAGTCAGAATCCCATGTTTACTCATGCTGGTTTCAAAAATCATTGCACTTTATAATATTCTGAGCTCACTGTAGGTCTTGGTCTTTCTTCCTGCAATGGATGCATATGAACAATAATTTATAATAAATGGGAGATTACTTAATAAAATATTTCTTGAATGTGTACTACAGGTAGAGAACTCTGTTTCACTGAAGCAACCACATCTTTCTTGCATGTTCTCAGCATTCAGAATGCAGTCTCAGCAGAGGTAGTAGAGAATTATATTTATCAAATTTCAATTTTCATCTCGTTCCTTTCAAGGAATGTTCTAAATTTAATTAATTGTTTAGTGGGTCATAGTTGCATCTGTGAATAATTGTAATTTCATATCTTAAATTATTTTGTTTTTACATGTATATACTCTTTCTCTTGCCAAATGATACTTTACACCTATTCCTATCTTTGTTAAAATTCTATTTTACAGAATGGAGTACAGCTAATATGATAATTTGTATCATTTATAATTCTTTAGTTTTCATAAAATTTCATAAATTAAATC
>NW_006408711.1:6098904-6099950 GCF_000296735.1 Chrysochloris asiatica
CACCACCATACTAATAAGACCAATGTTATAGATGTTTTCTTAAGTGCCTTGGAATTGCTTCCTACTCAAATCGACCTTGTATAGGGTTTCCAAGGTGTAGCTGGTGAGTTTGAACTGCTGACATTATGGTTAAATTGATCTTGCTGTCCAGTGCTTTATTCTGTATCACCACACCAGGACTCCATACAAATTCCTAGGCCAACATAAATTGCAAAAAGTATCCTAATTTTCAATAAAGAGGTGGCCCTTACTTGACCAATCCTTGAATCTGGGTTGATGCTCTGATTTGTTAGCCCAATCAGACATTCTAAAAAAGAAAAAATGCTGACCTTGAAGTTAGCAGTCCTGTCCTTATCCTAAAGGTCACACAAGGGCTGCTAGTGATCATGTATAGGTTTTCCAAAGTAGTGAATCTTTGTGGGAGCAGAAATACTCATCTTTCTCCCACAGAGCAACTGGTGGTTTCCAACTGTGGACCTTGTGGTTCAAAGTGTTCTGCTTATCATACTGAGCCATCTTGCTGCTAATTGCAGACTTACACTGTTGTTGTTGTTGTTAAGTGCCATCTAGTCAGTTCCAACTCACAGTGACCCTGTAATAGGGTTTCCTAGGAGCCACAGGTGGATTTGAACTGACAACCTTGAGGTTACCAATCAAGGACTTATCCTGTAGAACTCCAGACTACCAGGTAAATAGTATAGAGAATGAGAAGCCATGAAATAATAAAAAAAAAGAGTCCACCTGAGAAACAGTTTTCCATCTGCCTGACATATTATTGAAGATATAGTAAATCACCCTTTTGATCTAGTAGTTGACAATAGCGCAACAAAAGAGCATATAAGTTCGTGAAGACTATAAAACTACCCACTTAAACATAGAATGTTGTTTCTGCTGTTAAGTGTTGAGTCGGATCTGACACATAGTTACATAATATTTCTAGTGGGTTTGATCTGTCAACCTTGTGGTTCAAACTGACCTTGTGTTCAGTGCATTATCCTACAGCAACAATTTAAATGGTTGTTATTCTAAATCACTAAATTTTGGAA
>NW_006408711.1:6101720-6104430 GCF_000296735.1 Chrysochloris asiatica
GCACAACGTTTTTCTTTCTATGAGTACAGAGTCCTCAGCTGCTCTATCTCCTCATATCATCATGTCAGATGGATTTTTTCCAAAAAAGAGAATATTAAAAAATGTTGCTATGCATCTTATCAAATTCACAAAGCGATTTGTAAATATGGCTCATCACAAATTATGACTATAACTTCAGAGATTGGGACTCTCAGAACACTTAAATGCACTCATTTAGACCCTGAACATTGACTAAGAGGCAGTTTTAAACAGAACATGGGGATACTGCTCATGGTTTATAATTGCAAAAACATTGGTCTGTGTTCTACCCTTTCATCTATTTATTCAAATTTCTATCTTAATAATAATCCAAGAAGCCTACCTATATAAAAATAATGTGGCATCAGAATTGGAGGAAGAATTATAAACAGCTTGTGATATACAGACAACACAACCTTGCATGAAACTTGAAGTATGTTTGAAACAATTACAGATGAAAGTCAATGTCTTCCCTATGGGTTAACATAAAATGAAGAAAGTAAAATTCCTCATCCTCACAATTGGATACAATAAACTACATGTTGATAAAATGAGAAGAAATTAAAGTTGTCATTGATCCATTCTTCTTGGATCCATGGAAGCAGCAGTCAAGAAATGTATTGCATTGAGAAATTCTGTGCAAAAAGTCCCCTCTAAATTTTTTTAAAATCAAAGACGTGATTTTATGATTAAGGAATACCTGAATTAACTCATGGTCTTTTGAATTATATGTATGTAACAGTTGGATAATGAGAAAAGAATATGGAAGAAGACAGAAAATTTGACAAATTCAACCTGTTGTCTTGACGAAGAATATCGAAAATATTGTAAACTGCTAAAAGAACAAGTAAATCAGTCTTCTTGTTTTTGTTAAGTGCTGTCAAGTCAGTTTCAACTCATAGCAACCCTGAATAGGGTTTCCAAGGATCTCAGCTGGTGAGGTTGAATCACCGACTTTGAGCTTCAAACTGACCTTGCAGTCCAGCACATTAACCCATAACACCACACCAGGACTCCAAATTCAGTGTAAGCAGAAATAAAATCAGGATATCTTAAGAAGGGAGGCTAGTAAGACTTTGACTTGCATGATATAGACACATCATCATGAAATACAGGTGATTAGAAAAGTACTTCATGCTTGGTAAAGAAGAGAGCCAACACATATGGCTGAATACCGCCCTCAATGAAATGGGCAGACTCAATAACCTCAATAATGGATTCATGATACCAAGGATTATGAATATGGTCTGGTCATCATTTCCTCAATTATATTATGCATAAGGTTTTCATAAGTTGAAGCTAACTCTATGTCTGCTATAACAAAAACAAAAATGGTTTTACTATAAAAAAAAGTTAATGTTCAGTTCAAAATTGTTACATTAAGAGAGACATATTTAGATGAACAATGTGTATTTGAAATAGCAGATTCAAATAGAAATGCACGTCAATAATATCATTTTAACATCACTTATTTCCTAAAACGAGATATTAAAAGTTATATTTTCTTCTTTATTTTTGAGTTTTTAAAAAGCTTTTTGAAGCAATGTGTCAAATTGTTTTCTCTATGATTGAACACAAATGTTGTTCAAAGAAGATGATGAAATAATTACTTAAATATTTATTCAAAAGATGTACATAAAATAATACACCAAAGACAGCAAATTAAAGTAGAGATATTTAGGTACTGTAAGTTGAGCTTCTAATTATGATACCTTGCACTGCAAACATATTCATTTTTGTGAGACTAATTAGCCTTGTATAATGGAACTCAGTGTAACTAACTCTAGATTATGGTGATGAAATTGAAACAATTGCATATTTCCTGATAATTATATTCCTGAATTATCAACTTTATTTGCTTTTTAATTTTTAGACATAATAGTCTTGTGACTTTTGTAGTGAGTATTCAAATGTATTCTTTCTTTTAATTTTTTTTTTTTATAATCCATATTCCAGCAATCTATTTCTATCAAATAATTCACAGTATGCTACAGCTTTAACTCATCAATCAGTTCTAAGGAAATATTCTTAACTGAAAGGAAGACACTTATTGGGTAAATGAATAAAATATTACATCATACTTTTCATAAATGGCAAAAATCTTCTTTTATTATAAAATCAATATAAATATTATCATTCACAAGTCTATTCTTTTAAAATTATTGTTGTTGTTGTTGTTACATACCATCAAGTCAGTTATGACTTGTAGTGACCCTGTGTAGTGTTTCCAAGGAGCAGCTGGTGAATTTGAACCACTTACTTTGTGGTTTAAACTGACCTTGCAGTCCAGTGCATTATCCCAAAGTGCCACTTTAAATTATAGAAATGTGAAGTTATTATATTTATTTTGTAACTTTGGTATGCTTTTTTAAAATAGCTGAGTATGTAAGTTTGTATTATATTTGACAATTTGAAATATGAAAATATTAAATAACTAAGAGAACATGGTTGAACTCATCCTATTTCTACATTGCTAACTTACCCCCTCTTTCACTCACCAGTAAACCAATGTTGTTTCCAGCAAGCTTGCATGCGTACTCATGTGTTCCCCTTGAGTTCAGTTTTAGAGGGAGGTTTATCCTGAAGGAACATGACTGCTTGCCTTGACTTCCTGGCGAGTGACTGTACTTCTTCCAAGACAAATTTGAATGTACTTTTGCCAGTCCATGGAAATTTCAAACCCACCAGCCAT
>NW_006408711.1:6104530-6105769 GCF_000296735.1 Chrysochloris asiatica
TATTTTTCCTTTCTGTGAAGGTATGTCTATGTAGAAAGCATGTTCAACTATCCTGCTTTCTTATTCATTCTGCTATGTTCAACTATCCTGCTTTCTTATTTATTCTACTACTCAATGTCTTTTGACTGGTGTCATGTTCAGGATGACCATGCACAAACTGTCTGGCCAGCACAGATCACCAGTTTTTTTTCTTTCTTTCTTTCCTTCCCTCATTTCTTCCTGCCTTTATGAACATATGAATGTATGTAAGTATTTTCAGTCCAAACAGCAATACAGCTGCATGATGGAGAAGCTCTGTATTTATTGAGCGGGTCCCACACAAATGAGGTTAATGTAGATTGTTGCTGCTGTTAGGTGCCATCAAGCCAGTACCAACTCATAGGGACACTGTGCGATCCTGGGACAACTTCTGTCATTGCTAAGTTTGAACCCGTTTATGCTGCCACTGTGCAAATCCATATAATTGGGGGTCTTTCTCTCTTTTTCCAACCCTCCACTTTATCTAACATGATATCCTTCTCCAGGGACCAGTCCCTCCTGACAATATGTCTGAAGTATGAAACATGAAGTCTGGCCATCATGGCTTACAAGGAGCACTCTGGCTCTTTCCAACACAGCACTCTACTCTTTCCAACACAGATCTGTTTGTTCTTTTGACAGTCCATGGTAATTTCAACATTTTATTCCAACACCATAACTCAAATTAATCGATTATTTTATGATCTTCCTTATTCACTGTCCAACATTCACATGCATATGAGGTTATTGAAAAATACCATGGCTTGCATCAGGTGCAACCAGTACTCAACTTTGCGCTTCAACACTTTAAAGAAGTATTGTGCAGCAGATTTGCCCAATGCAACACATTGTTTGATTTCTTTACTGCTGCTTCCATGAGTGTTGATAGTTGACCTGAACAAAATGAAGCCATTGACAACTTTAATCTTTTCATTGACAACTTCAATATTTTAGCAAAATATATGGATGTTACTTATTGGTCCAGTGGTGAGGATTTCTGTTTTCTTTACATTAAGGTGCAATCCATACTGAAAGTTATGGTCTTCGATGTTCACCAATAAGTATATGAAGTCCTCTTCACATTCAGCAAGAAAGGTTGTATCATCTCCATATAGCAGATTGTTAATGAGACTTCCTCCAATCATGATGCCACATTTTCCTTCATATAATCCAGTCTCTCAGATTATTGCTCATCATACAGCTTGAATAAGTGTGGTGAAA
>NW_006408711.1:6116154-6117830 GCF_000296735.1 Chrysochloris asiatica
GTTTTTTTTCTTGGAAACCCTCTGCAGGGTCACTATGAATCAGAACCAACTTGATAGCTCTTAACAACAATTCATTTTTTCAGCATTCTAAGCACACCAGTTACTGTGTGACAGATATATGGGGCTTCCTGCTCCTGCAAAGATTTGCAGACTCAGAAATCCTATACATGATTGCTATGAGTTGAAACCAACTTTAGGGCACTTAACAACAACTCTCTCAGTTTTTGAACAATACAGAACTAACAGTGCTATACTTGGTAACTTAACCAGCCAATTCTCTATGTCTAGAGAGAACGTTTCAGGTTCTCTTCAAACAACAATTATCATATATAAAACAGATAAAATAAAAAAAATTAATAAGACACGTAACAGAAATAAGTGAGAGGAAAGTAATCAATTGATGAATATATTTTTAGGTAATATCTAAACTCCAAAATTGATAATTTGCTAAATTGGATATTACTAATATTTATAATGGAATTATGGTGTGGTGCTGTGGGCTAATGCATCAGACTGCAAAGTTGAGTGAGCTGCAAGATCAGTGGTTCCAGCTCACACGCTTCTCCTTGGAAGTGCTATACAGGGTTGCTATGGGTCAGAATTGACTTGACAGCATTTAACAAAAACAACGTTAGTAAACTGTGTCTAAATGGAATATTGGAGTCCTGGTGTGGTGCTTTGGGTTAATACACCAGAATGCAAAGCTCTTTAAACTGCAAGGTCAGCGGTTCAAGCTCACCAGCTGCTCCTCGGAAACCCTATACAAGGTTGCTATGGGTCAGAATTGACTCAATGGCACTTCACAACAACAATAACAATGGAATATTGGAACATAAATGTACTATCTTGAATTCACGCAGTTTCTAGTCAAATTGATTAGGGGACAAGAGTTGAGAAAAACTGAATAAATACAAGGAGTGAATGAATAGAGTACAAAAAAAGCAGAAAGAAAGAAATATCAGCAGAGGGAGAATAAATTGTTCCTATAATTGATGATAAAATCAAACCATTCACAAATTATTTTAATACTGCATATAAACATCAGGTATAAATCACTTTCATAGGTAAAATATTTAAATTATATTTATGAGCAAAGATTTTTAATAAGAATTAATACATGTCATGCACACAGTAAAAAGATAGAAATACTCAATTTCACCCTACAATTATATCTCTGGGAATGGACTCTTTTTTGAATAAACAATCATTTAGTGAGTACTTATAACACAGTGTGGAAGATTTGGATTAATGAATGACACTTGAATTTACTTAGTGTTTTTTCTAATTAAACTGAAATCATTGTTACACTTTTTTTTTTTTCATATGAATTGAGCACACTCTACTTAGAAAAGCAGGGAAGGTGTGTGCCAAGATTATATCTTTTTACAATATTTATTCAATCTGTATGCTGAGCAAATAATCGGAGAAGTTGGAATATATGAAGAAGAACTTGGCAGAATGATTGAAGAAACACTAACAACTTGAGATATGCAAATTATATAACCTTATTTGCTAGAAGTAAAGTGGGCTTAAAATGCTTACTGATAAAGATCAAAAACACCCTTCAGTATATATTGCACTTCAATGTAAAGAAAACATAAATCCTCATACTGGATCAATAACTAACATCATAATAAGCAGAGAAAATATTTAAATTCTCAAAGAGATATTTTGCT
>NW_006408711.1:6120230-6121798 GCF_000296735.1 Chrysochloris asiatica
CACAGTCTGCCCCTGGTCTTGTTTTTACTGATGATATGAAGCTTTTCCAACAACTCTTTCCGCAGATATAGTCACTTTGATTTCTGTATATTCTACCTGGTGAGTTCCATGTGTATAGTCATGTCTTATGCTGTCTAAAGAAGATATTTGAAATGAACAAATCATTGGTTTTTCAGAACTCTACCACGTATTCTCCAGCATCATTTCTATCACCAAGACCATATTTTCCAACTGCTGATCCTTCCTCTTTGCTCCCAATCTTTGCATTGCAATCACCAGCAATGATCAATACATCTTGATTACATGTTTTATTAATTTCAGATTGAAGAAGTTGGTAAAATTTATAACATTTTATACATTTGTGCTGTTTGGGATTTCTGAGTACATAAAGATGTTATTGTTGTTGTTAGGTGACTTTGAGTCCATATCAACTCATATCGGCCTAATGCACAACAGAATGAAGCATTGTCTGGTTCTCAGCTAACCTCACAATTGTTGCCACATTTGAGCCTATTGATGTTGCCACTTTGCCAATCCATATTGATGGGGTCTACCTCTTTTTCTCTGACCCTCCACCTAACCAAACATGATATCTTTCTCCGGTGACTGATCCTTCCTGACACGACCAAATTATGAGAGATGAAATCTAGCCATCCTGGCTTCCAAGGAGCAATCTGGCTGCACTTTTTCCAAAACAGATCTGTTTGTTCTTTTGAAGCCCATGACACTTTCAATATTCTCCTCCAATACCGTAACTCTGGTCTTCCTTATTCACTGTCCAGTTTTTGCATGCATGTGAGGTTATTGAAAATACCATAATTTGGGTCAGGCACACCTTAGTCCTCAAGGTGATATCTTTGCTCTTCAACACTTTAAAAAGGTCTTGTGCAACAGGTTTGCCTAATGAAAGATGTTTGATTTCTTGACTGCTCCTTCCATGAATGTTGATGGTTGATCCAAGAAGAATGAAGTCCTTGACAACTTCAACCTCTTCTCCTTTGACACGAATATTTGTTTTTTATTGGTCCAGTGGTGAGGACTTTTGTTTTCTTGACATTGAGATGTAATCCATACTGAAGGCTGTGATCTTTGATCTTCATCAGTATTTTAAGTCCTCTTCACTTTCAGCAAGCAAAGTTGTTTCACCTGAATATCGCAGTTTGTTAATGAGTCTTCCTCTAAGCCTGATGGCATGTTTTCCTTCATATAACCCAGTTTATCAGATTATTTGTTCAGCATACAGCTTGAATGAGTTTGGTGAAAGAACACAACCCTGTCACACACCTTTCTTAATTTTAAAGCATTCAGTGTTCCCATATTCTGTTCGAACAACTGACTCTTTGTCCATGTACAGATTTCTCATGAGCACAGTTAAGTGTTCTGGAACACTCATATTTCGCAATGTTGTCCATAACTTGTCATGATCCACATAGGTAGTGGATAAAAGCCTTTATGTAGTCAATAAAATACAGGTAAACATATATCTGGTATTCTCTGCTTTCAGGCAAGATCCATCAGACATCAGCAATGATATCCTCCAGCCTCTTCTGAATATATATATATATATA
>NW_006408711.1:6122053-6124009 GCF_000296735.1 Chrysochloris asiatica
TGTTGTTGTTGTTGTTAAGTTCTGTGGAGTCAGTTCCGACTCATAGTGCTACTAGGGTTCCAGTTCATATATGTACAAGATTATTGCAAACAAAGACTCCTGATGTGGTGCTGTAGGATCAGCAGTGGACTGCAAACCACAAGGTTGACAAGTCAAATCTAGCAGTTGCTCCTTGGAAACTATATACCATGTCACTATCAGTCAGGATAGACTCCATGGTAATTGAAAACAACAACATTACAAAAAATCATGTTTATATTGTCTATATAAACAGTAGATGATTACAGACAATTCCCTCAGGAATGAACTGGTGTAAGTCTAATTAGGGTGCTTGTGGCACTGTGGGATAATACACTGGACCATATGGCCAATTTGAGCCACATGGTCCGTGGTTCAAATTCAGGGGCTACTCCTTGGAAACCTTATAAAGGGTCACTATGAGTCTGAATCTACTCTAAGGTACTTAACAACAACACCAAAATGGCGAATTCCATGGGAGTATGCTGGACCAGATAATTCCAAGGCAGAGCAGTCAGTTGTTATTGTTAAATTCCATCAAGTCTGTAAGGACTCATAGTGACCCTGTGCACCACTGAATGAAACATTACCCAGTCCTGTGCCAATATCACAATCATAGCTACATTTGAGGTTATGGTTGCTACCACTGTGTCAATCCATCTTATTGGGGGTGGGGGGAGTCTACCTTTTCTTCTCTGCACCTCCACTTTACCAAGCATCATATCCTTCTGCAAAGAATAGTTCCTCCTGATGATATGTCAGAAGTATGAGACAAATTCTGGCCATCCTGTCTTCCAAGGAATATTCTGGCTGTGCATCTTTCTACACAGATTGGTTTATTCTTTTGGCAGTCCATGGTCCTTTTAATATTCTCCTAAGCTAAACTTCATCTCTCAAACTTTGGACATATTGTCAGGAGGGAACAGTAACTGGAGAAGGATGCCATGCTGGGTAAGACAGAGGGTCAGAAAAAAAGAGGAAGATCCCCAACGAGACAGATCGTCCAGGTGGCATCATTGATGGTGTCAAGTGTGGCAGCGGTAGTGAGGTTGGCCCAGGATCAGACATTGTTTCCTTCTGCTGTACATGGGGTCCCTATGAGTCGTTCCGACTCAATAGCACCTGACAACAACAACAACATAACACTAAAACTTAAGTGCATCAATTCTGCTATGGTCTTCCTTATTCACTGTTCAACATTCACATGCATATGAAGCTAGAGAAAATACCATGGTTTGGGTCAGACACACCTTAGTCCTTAAACTTACATAATTGCTCTTGAACACTTTAAAGAGATTTTGTGCATCATATTTACACAATGCAATATATTGTTTGATTTCTTGACTGCTGCTCCCATGAATGTTTAACCAGAGCAAAATGTAGTTTTTGACTACTTCAATCTTTTTTTCTATTTATATAGATTTTGTTTATTTGTCCAGTGATGAGGAATTTGTTTTCTTTAAATTGAGGTGCAAGCCATATCAAAGTTGTGGTCTTTGATCTTCATCAGTATTTTAAGTCATTTTCACTTTCAGCAAGTAAGACTGTATCATCTCCATATCGCAGTTGTTAATGGGTTTTCCTTCAATGCTGATACCACATTTTTCTTCATGCAGTCCAGCTTCTCAGATTATTTACTTAGCATAGAGACTGAATAAGTATGATGAATGAATACAACTCTGGCACACATCTTCCCTAATTTTAAACCATTCAGTTTTCCCTTATTTTCTTCAAACAGCTGCCTCTTGGTCTATGTACAGGTTCTTCATGAGAACTATTAAGTATTCCAGAATACTCATTCTTTGCAATGTTGTCCACAGCTTGCCATGATCCACACAGTGGAAAGTTTTTGCTTAGTCAATAAAGAATAGGTAAACATCGTACTGGTATTATGTACTTTCAGCATAGATCCATCCAATATCAGCAATGATGTCTCTA
>NW_006408711.1:6125094-6126758 GCF_000296735.1 Chrysochloris asiatica
TAAATGCATATTTCAATGAAGTCGTTGGTCTTGCATAAATCTATCATCTGATCTCTAGCATCGTTTACATCATCATGACCATTTTTCCAAATTATGATACTTCCTCTGTGTTTCCAACCATTGTATTCCAATCACCCATAACTATTAATACATCTTAGTGTCATGTTTTACCAATTTCCTACTGAAGAAGTTTACTGAATTCTTCAATTTCATTATCCCTGGCTTTTGTGGCTGGTGCATAGATTTTAATAATAGTGGTATTAACTGGTCTTCCTCATGCATGTATTAGCCTATTGCATGCAGCCTTGTGCTTCAAGACAGGTCTTGATATGTTCTTTTTGATGATGAATGCAACACTAATCCTCTTTAATTTGTCATTCCTAGAAAAGTAAAATATGTGATTGTCTGATTCAAAATTGTCAGTACCAGTCCATTTCAGTTCACCAATGCTTAGAATATTGATGTTTATACATTCTATTTCATTTTTGACAATTTCCAGATTTCTTAAATTCATACTTTGTAAATTCCATATTCCAATTATTAATGGATCTTTACAAATGCTTCTCTTCATTTTGAATTGTGCCCAATCAGCATATGAATGTATCAAAACTTTACTACATTTCTGTCATCAGGATCAACTCTGCTTTGAAGAGGCAATTCTTCCCCAATCATATATGGGTGCTTTTCAACCCAAGGAGCTCAATTTTCAGCCCTATATTTGACAGTATTCTGGTGCCATTCATAATATTTCAATATTCAATATTCTTTGTGCTGACAGTGTCAGTGTTCTACTGCTATTCATAAGGTTTTCAGTGCCTAAGTATTTGAAGATATTCTTTGTCTCCTTCTTTGTAGTCTGTTGTTGTCTGGATGCTCAGCTGAATGTCGCCCACCATGGGCGACTGGTTTTAAAAATACCTATGGCATAGCTTTCAGAATCACAGCAACACATAATCCACTTAATACCACAAACTGATAGACAAGTGGTAGAAAGATGTCAGAGCAGAAAGTTATGGTGACTGTTTTCTGAGATTCCAAATAGATAATTTTGGTAGAAATTCTTGAAAGATATAAAGCAATCACAGGAGCTTATCATTAAGATGTTTTAAGAAAACTAAAAATTGTGTCGGTGAGAAAAAGGTCATGAAGTTGAACTGAGGATTTTTTTTTTTTTTTCCAATCAGGACACTGCATCTGTTCATAGTTTAAATGTATCAAAGGTTGTTTTTAGATCATTTCATTGTGTAACCTTACCCCAGTCAACCTGCAGGCCTGATTTTGTCCCTTCAGATTGGTTTTTGTTCCCCATACTCAATTTTTAAATGATACACAATGGAATACTTCAAGTATGCCAAAGCTCCTGTTCTGACATGGTGTGAATTGAAAAGATAATTATTTGGTGAAGGTTCTGAAAGATGGAAGCACTGACTTCAGAAGTGTATATACTTGAAGGATATGTCAAGAACTAATAACTTCACATTTTGTTATTTGTTCAATAAAGATCTGTATGGATTGACTTACCTTTCATTATGTGTAGGTTCAAACTCACTAGCCACACCTCTGAAACCCTATAAAGGGTTGTGATGAGTTGGAAATGCTTCAACAGCATTTAACAAGTCAACAACACACACACAATATGTTGTCTAATTAAATAACTACATAAA
>NW_006408711.1:6129782-6133831 GCF_000296735.1 Chrysochloris asiatica
AACTACTTCCGAATTGCTAGTCACTGAAAACTCTATGAATGGCAGAGAAACACTGTCAGATACAGGACCGGAAGGTGGGAAGTCACTCAGAATGAAACAGGGGAAAAAAATGCCTCCTCAAAGTAGAGTTGACCATGATGACGTGAATAGAGTTAAACTCAGGGGAGAAAAGCTCACAGAACCTTCATTTGCTGATGGGCCACAAATCAAAATGAAGAGAAAAAGCTGTAAACATCCATTGAAAATCAGAACATGGAATGTATGAGGTATGAGTCTGGGAAAATTGGAAGTTGTCACAAATGAAATGGAACGCATCAACATCAATATCTTAGTCATTAGTGAGCTGAAATGGACTGGTATTGGTCATTTTAAATCTGACAACCACATGGTTTACTATGCAGGGAATGACAAATTGAAAAGGAATGGTGTTGCATTTGTAGGACCAAGAAAAAGGCTCCATTCTGTACATTAGCCTGAACACGTCCTCCTGTTCCAGGAATGTGCTAAATCAGCTCATGCTGCCTTAGAATATCCTTTCACCCCTAGCAACATCAAGAATTAGATAAGTAGTAAACAGGACAACCCAAGGCCAGATGCCAGATGTTTTCCTTATCCTAGCCTAAGAACAAAAGACCACCAGTACTGACCAATTAAACTGTAACATCTCATACTTTGCCAAATGTCAACCAATCCAAATATTGTAAAGCTGAAAAACCCTGAGCTTGCTTGAAAACTCTATAAAAACCCTGCCAACTGGGGGTTCGGGGCTCCATCCCTCATCTGCTGCATCGGATGCAGGTGTAGTCTGAGCTCAAGCTTGAATAACTGGGAGTTTGAGGCTCTATCCCTCATCTGCTGCGTCGGATGCAGGTGGGGTCCGAGCTGGAGCTTGAATAAACAACCCTTGTGCACTTGCATCGGTGTCAGCTCCTTGGTGGTCTTTGGGGACCCCAACTTCTGGGCATAAAATATGGGGGCTTGTAGGGGATCCCCAAAACCCCTATAGGACCCCCAGAACTGGAGGGTTGTCACTGGCCAGTAAGTCTATGTCTGTGTATGTGATCCCTTTGCCTGTGTTTATGTTTCGGTCTGAAGTTGGTACACTGTCTAGGCAGACACGCCAGAAGGCTACCGACAGGGAGTCTTGGAAGACGTTCCAGACTCCTCTAAATGGGACAGGGTGCCCTGGGATCTGGAGGGGATGGAGTGCCCCTGAGAAACTAGATATCTTATGAAAAAGCCAGCATCTTACTTTCAGTTTTGCCTTCAAGCTAGTGAAGAAGTGTCATGTTTCAGTTTATGTCTGTCTCTTTATTGCCTTTGCTGTCCATTGAGTGAATGAATAGTAAGAGTGAACTCCCCTGTCCATCACCCCACCTAACTTCATGTTTTTCCCAGGGTTTGTGTGTATCCTGATCAAACTTAAGTCTTAGACTTGCTGTAACTGCTTCTGCTGGTGTGGGCTTTTGGAGAGGGAAAACACCACCGCTGGCTTTGGAGTCCTGGGGCCATTGGGTACGACAGCAGCCTGAGTGTCAGAGGCCTGAGTGTCACCGAGGCTGGTATCTGTGACCTGCCTGTGAGCTCAGCACTTCCCTGGCTGCCACCCAGACTCCAGCGGCAGCCTGTGCTAGCTGCCAAAGTTTCATCAGCTTGCCTCCAGCTACATCCTCCTGCAGAGTCTGTGTGGACCTTCTCCCTCCCCTCCTTGCAGTGCTCCCCCCGCCACACAATAAGGGCTGTGGAAGCCTAAGCAGCCTGCCTCATGGTACCTCTAGTCCCTGTCGCCCATGCTGCAGCTGGTCTGAGGCGGTGCCCCTCACGGCTAGAGCACGTGACCTCTGCTTGCCCGCTGCTCACCTCCCGAGCCGGTGTCCAGAGAGAACAGGAGCAAGACGTACGCTCCATCAGCTCTCTGAGACCCACCCAGTTGGGAACTGGTGGGGCCTAGGCACTCTCAGCCTTCGCCTCTCTGCCCCATCCTTTCCTCTTCTGGAGGCTCTGCTGCTGCTCAGAGCCAGAGAACTGGGGCCAAGACAAAGCCCATTTTGTGCAGGGAGCTAGCTGCGGGTATAGAATGGGTGCGTCTGTGAGCGTCCCCACCCAGTACCACCCTCCCACCCAGAGGTCGGAGCTTGTTGATGAATCAGCCGAGAGTTGCCTAGGTCCCTTTGGGGCACACAGAGAGTGAGCGTGCGTGTTTCATAGAAGACTTTCTTCCCCCAGTACAGGCAGGGGAAAAAGCAGAGCCATCAGCTGCCGCTGCTGCCTCCCTTTCGTAAGCAGGAGGCCCAGCTGAGCCTGGAGCGTTGCTCTAGCCCCGCCCCCGTAGTCAGGCCAAGAGCGAGCCAGGGGGAGCATGAGCCAGTGCTGGAAAGAGGCAACCGGACCGAGCTAGCGGGTGTAGCGTGAAGAGAAGCCGCCTGCTCATCCCCTTTGCCTTGCCTTCTCTGCCTCCTCCTCGCTACCCCTCCACCAATCCCCCCCACAGCAGAGCAGCACCATGTTGGTGCTGGCAGCCAAAGTCAGTGAAAAAGAGCTAGGCGCCAAGTACACTGCTCCCTCCCCCTTCACAGAGGAGGCCCTTTGGGTTAGTGCGCCTGACTACAAAGCTGTTTGAACTACAAAGTCAGCATTCAAGTTCACCAACTGCTCCTCAGAAATCCTATAAAGGGTCATTATGAGTTGGAACTGACTCAGTGACACTTAACAACAACAACAGGGTTCAATGCCTTTATTACTTTTGGTATCTCAAACTTGCATGCTCCAAGGAGATGTTTAATAAATATTTGATGATTTGAGCTTTATTGAGTCTTTCATACACTAAGTAAAATCAAAATCAACAAATTTCTGCTACATGTCAAAAGCTGGTCCTTAAAATTTTACCAGAGTTATATGCTTTGTTTGTCAAACACTAGTTGCTCTTTGAGATAGACATCAGCCTTGAGATTGCATATACCAAAGAGACAATTAATGTGAGACAATTTCAAGAACACATGCTTTCTAATCTTAGCCAACATCTTTATTGAACTTTGGAAAAAAAAGTTTAATTAATGAACTCTTTAATTACTAGCTTTATTTTCTTACTCATCATTTATACTTAGCCCCAACACATAGTAAAACCTCAATAAATTTAATGACATGACACCAAAATTTATGTAGACATAATAAGAAACTGATAGTTGAGAATATTTTCTGAAAGTCTTAAATTGTGAAAATATGTGGTGATGTCAGTGTGTTAGTATAATCATAAAATGCATGTAATTAGATCTATGCTGTTCTTTCATTATTGTATTATGCCTCAATAAATTTGGTTAGTTTTTATTTACTGTAATTAAACTTATTTCTATATATTTCTTGAAGATTTTTAGTCAAAGCTAAATCAGCAATTTCAGCGCAAGTAATATAAAATTATGGGTGTAATAGTGAGATCATTTATCTGTACAGAACAGAATCATAACTTAACACAACTTTTGGAATAATAATTTTCCTGTTATGTTTATATTTAAGAATCTGGTTTTATCAAGCGGATCTTTCTATTTCATAGGACATGTAATAAAAATCAGTGAAATCAACAACTTCGTCATTTAGGTAACTGTTGGAGTAATTTTCTTTCATGATTTTGGCTATAATAAAATATTACTTGGACTGATACATGTGATTTATATTATTTCATTCCAAAAACAAATTTTAAATAGACATCTCACCATTTGTTTTTGCTTTTTAAAAGATTGTCTCAGGCAGATAGTGAAAATATTATATATTCACATATTTTCCTTCATCAAATTCATCCACTTAGATTAGCAAAATGAACTAAGAAACACATCTTCTATCTTGTTTATTCTCCTTCCAGATGTTAATTTATATTGTTGGTGGAGAAAGATACTCGTTCTTGCTATTGTTGTTATACACTTCTGTTAAGTTGGTTCTGATTCACTGCAACCCTAGTATATGGTTTCCAAGGATCAGCTGGTGGATTTGAACCACCGAACTTGTGGCTTGTGGTTAGTTGTTTAGTGATTGTCCTGTTTGTTCTTAGTTTTTTTTTT
>NW_006408711.1:6134366-6137181 GCF_000296735.1 Chrysochloris asiatica
AAGACATATTTATTTTTTCTTTGGGAAAAAAATCATATTGGTATTTTCAATACTCTTAAACAACAACACCACAATTAAAATGAATCAATTTTTCTTTGTCATTCATCCTCATCCCATGTCCAGCTTTCACATGCATATTAGGGAATTGAAAATACCGTGGTCTGGTGCACTTTAGTTCTCAAAGTGACGTTTTTGATTTTTAACACTTTACATAGGTCTTTTGCAGCAGATTTGTCCAAAGAAATACAACGTTTGATTTCTTGGCTGTTGCTTTCATGAGCATTGATTATAGATCAAAGAAAAATGAAATTCTTGACAACTTCAATCTTTTATCTGTGTATCATAATGTTATTTATTGGCCCAGATGGGTTTTTAAAATTATTTTCTTTACATTGAAGTGTTATTCAAATTTAAGATTGTAGTCTTTAATCTGGGTGTTATCTGCATATGAAAGATTGTTAATGAGTCTTCTTCCATTATTCATGTAAACCAGCTTCTCAGATTATATGCTCAATATATAAATTGAATACATATGGTGAAAGAGTACAACACTGACACACACCTTTCTTGATTCTACACTGTTCAAATGACTGCTGATTGTTCCATGTATAGGTTCTACATGAGCACAATTAAGTGCTCAGGTATTTCTATTCTTTGCAATGTTATCCATAGTTTGATATGATTCAAATGCATTTCCATAGTCATTAAAACACAAGTAAGTATCCTTCTGGTATTGCATGCTTTTAGCATCTGGTATCAGCAATGATGTTTCACAGCCTCTTCTGAATTCAGCTTGAATTTCTGGCAGCTACCAGTTGATGTCCTGCTACACATTTTCTGAGTTATTTTCAAGAAAATTTTACTTGCATGTGATATTTATGATCCAATCGAATGCCATTGCTTTTGACTTATCATTCCCAGCCATATGATTGTCATATTCAAAATGGCAAATATTATTCCATTTCAGCTCACTAACATTTAGGATATCTGTGTTTGTGTGTTTGATTTCATTTTTGACAAGTTTTAATCTTCCTAGACTAATATTTTGTTCATTTTTGCTATGACTTGGAGCTTACCTAAAGGAACTTAAAAACAATAACAAAATGTTCTTATTATCAATGGATGTTTTCGGCCACTTACTCTAATTTTGAGTCATATCCCATCAGCAAATGAAAGTCCCAAAAGCTTTGTTCCATTCATGTCATTTAGTTTCGCTACTTTGAGGAGACAGTTCTTCTGTTGTATTTTGTGTGCCTGCCAACCAGAGGGGTTCATCTTTTGGCATTATATATAAGACAATGTCCCATTGCTTTTTATAAGTTTTTAGAGGTTAATCCCTCAGAAGTGGATCATCTACTCCTTTATACTAATCTGTCTTAGTCTGAAACCTCTACCTGTCTACCACGGACGACTCTGTCACTGTTGTGTTGTTGCAAAGTACCATTGAGTTGGCTCTGACTCATAACAACCTTGTAAAGGGTTGAAATACTGGGGACCTAGCTTCTAGAATTGCAGCAACATTACGGTCACCACAATAAAACAAAATGACAGATAATGTGTGGATTCTGATTCACAGTGACACTTATAAGACAACTCTTGCTCCTTAGGGTTTCTGAGACTGTAAATCTTTACAGAAGCAATAATAAGTCTCATCTTTCTTCCAGGGAGCAGCTGGTGAGTTTGAACTCTCGACCTTAAAGTTATCAGAACAATATATTTATCCAACTATGACACCAGGGTTCCACTATTCTCTCATATACCTATTCATATATATTTTAAAGTTAATTTTGATTGGTTAATTTTCAAGAGTGAACTGCTGAAATCACTAAAAAAAATGCAGATATATTCAAAGATATGGATTTAAATAAATATGATGATTGTGATCATTAGTGTGAATTATGACACTAGGAAAACATAGGTAGCAAACATGAGAAAATAGACATTTAAAGAAAAAGAAACAAATTTATGCTTACAGTAATACTTTTCACATTCTATTTTTAGTCCTTGATGCTCTTGTACACATGAACTCATATTGAAAACTCAGTATTTTCCACACAGCAAAAAAAAAAAAAAAAAAAATGGTTCCAAATCATTTGAACCTCCCTTTTCCTGGTAAGACTTCTGAACATGTAAATGTTCAGAAATTTCTCCACAGAGCTCAGGGATTTCACCACACTGTTTGAAAAGCAATGAATTACAAACTAAAAATTTCACTACGTATTAGTTTTGATGATCATGATAGTGATGATGATGAAATCTATCTAATATATTACTGAGTGTGCTAAAGCCTAATTTTAAACATACTTTCATTCCCTGAAGTCTACATTCTTTTCCTGATCTTTGTAAACCTATTTACAAATCCATTTACTTACCTTCTAAGCACAACATATTCAACATCACTTTTAATTCCTCTTCTTTTCTCTCCTTGAAAGTTCTATGTACCCACAGTTCTACTGGGACTCTTGGTGTTGCTGTGGTATCAGTACAGGATTGTGAACCACAAGGTAGCAGTTCAAACCCACAAATAGCTCCCCAGAAATCCTATATAGGGTCTCTATGTGTTGGAACTGACTTGATGGCACTTAACAACAACTGTCCTATTGACTCCAAATCCAAAGACTATCTTCAATTTTTCTGTGTCTGCTCATATCCATTTTAGGCATACTGGCCGAAAACTTCATCAGATTCCATCTGTTCTTGTTTTTAGGTGTGATGGAATCTGTTGGAAATACTGCCTGGCTCTCCATCATTGTCACAATTGCTGTTGTACTTGAACCTATTGATACTGCCACTGTGTCAATTCATCTTGTTGGGG
>NW_006408711.1:6164730-6173324 GCF_000296735.1 Chrysochloris asiatica
GAGATGAGTGAGTACCTCTTGGGCTGCCTCACTTTCTTGAAAGATTTCCATTTCTGTTCCATCATTTCCTGGTGCCTTGTTCTTTGCCAGTTCCTTCAATGCACCTTTGACTTCTTCTTTCAGTATCATTGTCTCTTAATCATATGCTACCTCTTGAAATGGTTGAGCATTAACCATTTCCTTTTGGTACAATGACTCTGTATATTCCTACCATCTGCTCTTGATGCTTCTGCATCATTCAATAATTTGCCAAGAAAATCTTTCAGCAATGAAAGGTGAGGCTTGAATTTTTTCTTTAGTTTCCCGAGCTTGAGAAATGCTGAGCATGCTCTTCCTTTTTGGTTTTCTGATTCCAGATCTTTGCACATTTTGTTGTAATATTTGGCTTTATCTTCTCGATCTGATCTTTGAAATTTTCTGTTTAGCTCTTAGACCTCCTCATTTCTTCCATTTGCTTTAGCATCTCTATGCTGAAGAGCAAGTTTCAGTGTCTCTTCTGACATCCATCTTTACCTTTTCCTTCTTTCTTGTCTTCTCAATGACTTTTTGCTTTCTTCATGTATAATGCTCTTAATGTCATTCCACAACTCTTCTGGTCTTCGGTCTTTAGTGTTTAATGTATCAAATCTGTTCTTCAGATGATCTCTAAATTCAGGTGGAATATATTAAATGTCATATTTTGGCTCTCTTGAACTTGTTTTCATTTTCTTTAGCTTCAGTTGGATTTGCATATGAGTAATTGATGGTCTGTTCCATAGTCTGCCCCTGATCTTGTCTTCACTAATGATATGGAGCTTTTCCATCTTCTCTTTGCACAGATGTAGTCAATTTGATTTCTATGAATCTGGTGAGGTCCATGTGTATAGTCATCTCTTATGCTGTCTAAAGAAGGTATTTGAAATGAACTAATCATTGGTTTTGCAGAATTCTATCATGTGTTCTCCAGCATCGTTTCTATCACAGAAGCCATATTTTCCAAATACTGAGCCTTCCTCTTTGCTACCAACCTTTGCATTACAATTACCAGTAATGATCAATACATCCTGATTGCATATTTGATCAATTTCAGATCGAGGAAGTTGGTAGAATTCAATTTCATCCTCATTGGCTTTAGTGGTTGTTGAGTAAATTTGAATAACAATGGTGTTAACTGGACTTCCCTGCAGGCGCATGGGTATTATCCTATCACAGACAGCATTGTACCTCATGACTGATCTGGATATGTTCTTTTTGACAATGAATGCAATGCCATTCTTCTTTAATTTGTCATTCCCGCCATAGTAAACCATGTGGTTGTCAGATTCCAAATGGCCAATACCAGCCCATTTCAGCTCACTAATGCCTAAGAAATCCATTTCATTTTTGACAACTTCCATTTTTCCCAGTTTCATACTTCATATAGCCCATAAAAATCTAATACTTAAGTGCTAATTATTCTAAAATGAATAAATAAACATAAATTAAATAAATATGGAGATTATCATTATGTACATATTTAATTAAACTTCATATGTTTAATTATAAACATATGACAAAAGATCAATATAACAACAACAACAAAACTCAATAAAATAAAAATGACAAAAGTAAACAAAAGTTTTTTCATAATGTGCATTATAGCAAGTTGCATAATAAACTAGAATATCAAGAAATTTGATTAGTCTTTTGAATTGTTGTAAATGTATTAAATGTTTACATGTGTCTATACAATTTACCAGCAGTATTTACCTAGTTGAGAGAGGAAAGTCAAAATCCCTTCATTTTCTCAAGACAATTGTGTTGATATGAGTGATAGGCTCATTATAATATTTGCAATATGAACCAATGATATATGAACAGAATGAGATGTGCTTGGTTAAATAATTTCATTTACTGTTAAATTATTCTATCTGCTTAACTCCTTTCCGGGAATCAAATGAACATATTTGGCTGAAGAGATGCTAATGGAGACTAAATGTGACATGTCTGTTTCTAGTTAAACATCAGCTTTCCTTACAGCTTTTGAAATGCTTATTTTGCATTGGAAAAATAAAACTGTGTTATTTGAAAATGTTAAGTATTTCCCAGAACAACTGAAGACTTAGACATTTTTCCACAACTTCATTCTACTCTGATTCACAGAACAGATTTTCAATATTTGGTTGCATTTTCAGATAAGTCAAGGTAATATATTTTTTAAATATTAAATAATGATTGTACAAATAGCATTGGGATCATGATCCATAAAGGTTCTAAAAATTAAGTTACCATTTCTTCACTAACTTTACAATTATGAATGAACAATCAGTTACTGAATTCTTACTATGTGTCTAAAAAAGAATGTTTCTTAGGTGTATAGTAGAAAACAATGTTACAGTTCTTTTATTCAAATACACAATAGTTTGGGGAAAAATGCACTTAAAGAAACTCAGCAATGCATACTAAACTCCTAAATTGTTTGATATTGCTAAATCATCTGATATAGACAATAATTGCACAATTTGATTGGATTTCCAAGACAAGGAATATCTGAAAAATTTCTATTGAGGAAGCAGAATACATAGTGAGTCTAAACTGAGGGATACCTTGGATGGCTAGAGTGAAAATGAAAGGATATTTTTAATGGAAAAAAAAAAATCACTCATGGAGGCTGGAATGAGAAACATTATCTCAGAAACTAATAAGCTAGCACCTAAGAAGACCTATTGTCAGTTGTATTCACAGAACAACTTGGAGCAAGGAATTTGCTCCAGGGAAACAACTGACAGGAGACATGAGACAAATGTGGAGACTCATAAATTATTTTGGTATATAGCAGGTATATATAATCCAAAGCATTATAGCAAACAATGAATGCTCTTATTGACCAATGGCATTGTATACAGGTTTATACGTTCAAGTGAAACACGACATTACAATGAATAAAGTTTTGTGATCCTGCAGAGTGTCAATTTTATCTTTAGTCCTGTCAAATAATCCTGAAAATCTTCTTTGTGATCCTTATTAATGGATATCAAGGTAAATGTTTGGCTAAAGTAATGCAATTAAGTGCAGTAAGAAGAATTATAAGAAAGGGAACAGGATTTCATAAATCCTATATGAAAATGTCCATTGTCCTAATATTGTATTGGGGAGTTCTGTTGTGGCACTGTAGGATAAGCATGGAACCTAAAGGTTAGTTTGAACTGCAAGGTCGGCAGTTCAAATTCACCAGCCACTCTTTGGAAACCAATTAAAGGGTCGCTATGAGTAAGAACTGACTCAATAGCACTTAACAACATCAATATTGTATAGTAGTGCTGGTGTGGCACTGTAGGATAAGTACTCAACCTCAAGGTCTGTTTGAACCTAATGGTCATCAGTTAAAACTCAACAACTGCTCCTCAGGAACCCTACACAGGGTTGTTATGGGTCGGAATCGATTAGATGACCCTTAACAACAAGCACAATACTGCATAAATGCAGTGGCTCCCTATAAGCAAAAACTACAAATCACAAGGTTCAAGCCTGCCAGCTGCTCTGCAAGAGAAAGATGAGGCTTTCTTTTCTCAAGAAGATTTAAATTGACTCGACGGCACTTGACAACAACAACAACAAAGGCACGTAAAAACAGCAAAAATAGTAAGCAAATATCTGTTTCCCTAATGAAATGATTTTATTGGTTCTATGGACTATGTGAAACATCTCCGTTTTAACTCCTTCCAGAATCAGCAGACATTTGTTAGACATGGACAAATAATAAAATAGCAAGTACACCTACCAAAATACAAAATAGGAGTGAAAAATAATGCAGATACTGAATTCAGACTCTCCAATTATTATTATTCTGCCTTCTGAAACAAATTCTCCAAATAAAGTATGAAACAGAAAGCTCTGCTGTCAGAGCTAAGAGAAGATCAACCTTCCAACAGAAAATGATGCATGAGTGCTTCATGAAAGAGAAAAGATGAAAACTCTAACTTTTTCACGAAGTCAAGACGGCCACATCACCCACTGCTCAGTTTTGGTTTGGGACTGCTAATAAAACAGAGGAAAGTTAATGTGAAATCTTTCTCCATGTGGTTCACAGAGTCAAGCATGACTAAACAGCACAGTGAGCTGAAAATACAACTGAACAACTTGGAATGGTTCTTTTTGTTAGTTTTATTTAATCTAAGCTGTCAGTTAGGTAACCTCTGACTGTGTGAAACTATTCTCAGAAAATGCTGGAATCATAATAGAAGAGTAGGCTTATTCTTGGTCATGATTTTCACCAGAGGAAGTATGAAATTATTCACACACTTTGTTAGTTGCCTTATATTCATTAGCAGAATTGACATTAAGAATTTGTCACATTTGTCCAACATTACCATTTGATTTTCTAAAAACTATAAGGCTTAGGACTAGGTTCATGATGTATGTGTAAAATATATAAACTGGATATAATATTTTTAGTAATTACAAAGAGGCAGTTTACTCTAAATGAGCATTAAATAATATATAGGACATATATAATAACAAAAGATATAGAACAATATGTATAGTAAGGTATATTTGCGGTACTACATATTTTCTAGCTGATATTATAATAAAAAATGATGATTCTTTAGAGTGTCACCAGGCAGGCAGATAGATGGAAAGTAAGTATAGGGTACAAGACTTCAATTTGTAGTACTATCTGATTTTCTACTCTAAACATTGACTTAAAGAATTATTATATATATAAATTATTCTATATTATAAAATATAATGCATGTACATGAACTTCAAATAATAACATAGGGAATGCAATAAAAATATTAATGCTCTCTATTGTTATTTACACCACTCTTCTGTTAGTTTGTTGAACTCTGGTAGCTTGCATGTTGCTGTGATTCTGCAAACTATACCACGGTTATTTTAAAAACCAGAAGGGTCAACCACAGTGGACACGTTTCAGCTGAGCTTCCAGACTAAGACAGACTAGGCAGAGGGAGAGATGGACTACTTCTGAATATTTAGTCACTGAAAACTTTATAGAAGTGGAATACTGTCAGCACCAGAATATTGCATATTGAAATATGATGAAGAGCATCAGGATATTATCAGACATAGTGCCCAAAGATGATAATCTCAGGTTGGAAAACACTCAAAATAAAACTGGGAAAAAGCTGCCTCCTCAAAATAGAGTTGACTGTGATGAGACTATTGGAGTAAAGTTTTGGTACCTTCATTTGCTGAAGGGACACAACAGAAATGAAAAGGAACAGCTGTAAACATTCATTAATAATTGGAACATGGAATGTAGGAAATGTAGGAAAATTGGAAACAGTCAAAAATGAAATGGAATTCATTAACATTGATATCCTAGGCATTAGTGAGCTGAAGTGGAGTAGTGTTGGATATTTTTAACCTAACAATCATATGGTTTACTATGCTATGGAATGACAAATTCAAGAGGAATGGCATTCTTCATCAAAAGCAATATTTTAAGATGTATCGTGAAGTGCAGTGCTGTCTATGTTAGGATAATAAGCACATTTCTACAAGGAAAAATGGTTAATACCTCTATTAATGGATGTCAGAAGAGACTGTAAAACTTGCTCTCTAGTGTAGAGATGATAAAGCAAATGGAAGAAATGAGACAAAAGAGTTAAATAGAAATTTTCACAGAGCAGA
This sequence comes from Chrysochloris asiatica, assembly GCF_000296735.1. NCBI lineage: Eukaryota > Metazoa > Chordata > Mammalia > Afrosoricida > Chrysochloridae > Chrysochloris > Chrysochloris asiatica. Next base: position 6,170,347 of record NW_006408711.1, read on the forward strand.
CCAAGAAGACAAAGTCAAATATTATATCAAAATGTGTAAACAACTAGAGTTTGGAAACCAGAAGAGGATAACACACAGCATTTTTTAAGCTGAATAAGTAAAAGAAAAAACTCAAGCCTTGACCTGCAGTATTGAAGGATTCTATGGACAAAATATTGACTGATATAGGAAGCATCAAAAGAAGATGGAAAAAATGCACAGAGTCTCTGTACCACAAAGGAATGAATGATGTTCAGCCATTTCAAGAGGTAGCATATGATCAAGACCCAATGATACTGAAGGAAAAAGTCCAAGGTGTATTGAAGTCATTGGCAAAGAACAAGCCACCAGAAATTTCAGGAACACAAAATAATATATTTCAGAAAATTGGCTAGTCGCCACCACTGCCACCCCCGGAGTGGCAGTTGACTGCTAACATGCAGCCCTGCCATGAGCCAGACGAAACAAGGAAAACTAAAAAAAACCTGGGATATACATTGCAACTCTTCTGCTGAAATTATTCCTAGAAGTTACCATACTCTAGGTTGACAAGAGTCTGTAGAATGTGGTCAGACTCAGCCCACATCTTCATTGCTGCCTTTTCCCCACTTCCCCTTATCAGTAGACCAACACGATCAGCAGCAAGATTACATGCTGCTTATGATGTGCCAGGTCCTAAGAAGAAATTGAATAAGATTTAATAAGTATCAAGTAGTGAGAAAGTAAGATCCCTAGCATGGCACTGTAGGATAAATACTGGACTGTGAACTACAAAGTTGGAAGTTCAAACCTACCAGCTGCTCCTCGGAAACCTTACAACATTCTTTTGAATTTGAGTTGTGGGGGCAAAGGGAAGAAGTGCCTTCCAGAGAACCACACTGAGTTGCTGCTGACAACCAAAAGACTGGACTCCTTGGTGAGTCCTTTGCACATGTCCTCCAACTCCCTGGTCATAACCATCTTGGAGGTGCAACGTGAAGCTCCCCATCCCTCAACTCTACGCCTGTGGTGGAGTTCTACAGGCCTGCCAACTTTGACTCTGTGGCCACCATGTCCCACAACTGGACTGTATGGAACTTCATGTCCCTGCTCTTTCAGACATCCATCCGGGTCGGGTGTTGGTTTGGTTGCTAGGCTTGCTGTACTTTAGCTCCTTGCCCTTAGGGATCTACTTACTGGTGTCTAAGACAATCACCCTTGGGGTCATCTTTGTCAGCCTTCTCCCTTCCAGCCTTGTTATCCTTGTAGTGTATGGCTTTTGCCAGTGCGTCTGCCATGAATTTCTGGACTGTATGGCACTTCTGTCTTAGTAGGTTGGCCAAGTAAGCAATCTGATATGCATTGTCATGCTAACAGTTAGGTACTTTATAATTTACTTTTATATCCTTTTTTGATTAGCATCCATGACATTAATCAAATAACTGGCCATATTTTTGTGCTCTATTTTCCATCAAAATGTGGACTTGATTGATTTATCTGTAGGATGCCCCCTTTGACTTGGGTTTTAGCAAAGAAGCAAAAAATGTCCCGGCAAAGCCTTTTTGTGACCCTAAGAGTAGTGAGTCTTCCAGAAAAAGGGTAGGAGTCTTTCCACATCACTGACAGACATATGGGGAAGGAGCTGTGTGGGTGAGGTGGAGGTCTGTGTGGAAAGTTAGGCGTGAACTCATTCCTTTTTTCATAATCATTTCAATTCTAGACATGAGTTGCTTCAAGATATTTCCATCTAAAAGATGTGCACTCCCCTACACAAACACACACAAAAATACCCTCTTCTGATGTTTGTGTAGGGGAGTGCACATCTTTTAGATGGAAGTACCTTGAAGCAACTCAAGTCTAGAATTGAAATAAATATGAGAGAGGAACAAGTCTACACACACACAAATACTCTCTCTAGAGTTTGTTGCTTCCATCACAAGATACCCATGCCTGTTGTTCATTCTTCTCTGCCTCATTCCCTTGGGTGATTCCAATGAAACACAAGTCTTGTCCTACTGAAAAGAATTTACAGCATGTTTAATTGAATCACAGCAAACTTCATGACAGATTATAACCATTTGTCTTTCAGACACAACCTTTCTTCCATAACCATTTTCCACTCTCCTCGGCCTTCTCTGAAATTCTCACTGGACAGCTACTGTTCATGGAAACCTTCACTTGAGTCTTCCCTTAAAAAAAAGCACTTTTAAAGTTTTTCTGATTTTGTTTTATTTTTCAAACTCATTTAAAAATGAGTCTGCACCCTCAGATTCACCTCTTATGAGTTTTTATTGTGAATTGAGTGAAAGTTTATGGGGCAGATTATCAGTTTTACATTAAAGAAATCATATACTTTGTTTCATTACGATGATTATAATCCCCTCTATATACCATAAATTAACAGTATTTCTCTCTATTCATTTTAGCTTTTTTTTTTTTTTTCAAACACTCAAGCATATATAATAATTTAAATCACCAAAAGGCACATTCTGCAAGCCTGCCTGCTGGCCACCAGCTCTCAGTCCCTCTCTTTTGGTGCATCTAGAGTCCTCAGTTGCTGCCTCTCTCCATGTCCCCATCTCTGCCTCCATCTCTCTCTGGTGTTGCTGCTTCTCTGGAAAGGGTCCCACATTTCGCTTATGCTCGTCTCCCTTGATGGTCCTAGGGTCCTCTGTTCTCTCCCCTTGTTCTTAATGAGGTTCCATTTTAGTTAATACATTTAAGATATTCTTTTTTTAAAAAAAATCTAATTTTAAACTTTAAATTGTATCTTAAATGTGACTATGGTTGATTCAATTTAATCCTATAACAAGTTGGGGTAGATGGTGGCAGTAAAAACTCAGAAACAATGAAATGCCTTAGATCACAGTTTGAAGGGCTGAGCACATAGTATTTTGCTGTACTATGTCGAGTGGTACCAAAACATCATGGTTTACGGTTAGGCAGAGGATAGGCAGGAAACACACAGAGCCCAAGCCCTGCTTGATAAGACCTATTAAGGAAGCCCAGTGAAACTTAGC
>NW_006408711.1:6173879-6174634 GCF_000296735.1 Chrysochloris asiatica
ACGCAGACTCCACCACCCCACCACCCCAACCTCCACCCAAGCAGCCACCCACCCAGCCCATTCCAGCGACACTTTTGCAATGCACTCCCCCGTTGAAGTGTTCCACAACCCGCTCCCTCGCTGAACTTCATGCCCCTGCTGACCACGCCACCACCTAGCCAATAACCCATCCCTGCCACACTCCAAGAGCCGGCCCTGTCCCCAGCCGCACTGAGCATGCCGGCTGCACAAGGCCCCCACACGATGCGCCCCGGCCCCACCCCAACCCCACCCCCGAATACACTGAGCGACACCCTCAGACACGCCACTCACACAAACCTGATCCTGTCACACTCCATGCACAGGCCCTGCCCCCAGACACACTGAGAGCTCAGGTTCTGCATCCCCCCCCACACCACGGGACATTTCCTGAGGCACCAAGTGCACTGCCTCCACCCCGTCCCCACACCATGTGCCCTCGCCCCACCCCCCCCCACCACTCCCCCACCCCCACCCCAGACACACTGAGCAACACCATCCGACACTCTAAGCGCAGGCCCTGCCCCCCGACACACTGAGTGTGCCGGCCATGTCCCCTTGATGAACCACACGTGCACCGGCCATGCCCTGACGCATTGTGCACGCTTGCCCGCCACAGCCTCCACATAGACAAAACCTAACCACATCTGATACATAATACAGACAACAAGAGGTGCATACCTCCTGACTGTATCAATAATAATTATAACAAAATAAGAATAATCATGCCCAACAAG
>NW_006408711.1:6174734-6175263 GCF_000296735.1 Chrysochloris asiatica
TTCTGTCTGAAATAAATTGGAGAGTGATCGCATGAGGAGATTTCTAGAAAGCTCTGGATGTGTGTCCTGTTTTATTTGCTTATTTGTATGTCTGCAGTGTTAAATTTGTGTCTGTATTTTGGCACTTTTTCTTTCTCAGCCACCATTAAGTTACTTTTGTTTTAAATGTATGACAATGAAAAAAAAATTCTTCATGTGGTTGGGTGAAGGAATGATGATGCTTCAATATTTTTTCACTATGATAATGTTTTTGTTCATGCATTAATTATTATTATTAAAAAAATGATGCAGTAACAGAGGCACTCACTCATAAATTCCAAGAAATGTGGAAGACTACTACCTAGCCAAATGACTGGAAGAGATTCATATTTGTGCTCATTCCAAATAGAGGTAACCCAATGGAATGTTTAAATCAGTGGACAATTTCATTACTATCCCTTGCAAGCAAAATTTTCTAAAGATAATTCAAAACAATTGCAACCATACATTAACTGAGAGCTTCCAGAGGTTCAAGCCAGATTCAGAAGAG
>NW_006408711.1:6175512-6175940 GCF_000296735.1 Chrysochloris asiatica
GGCATTCCAGAACAAGAAGAATTAAAGAAGTCCACAGAGGAGATACCGACTCGATGGCACATAACAACAACAACAACAACACAGAGGAGATAGTCGAAAAGCTTCTGGAAGAAAACTTCCCTAACATCTTGAAAGAGGAGAAAATAAACATCCAAGAAGCCCAATGTACCCCAGGAAGGATAGACTCCAAAGAAAATCTCCAAGACATATAATAATCAAGCTCTCCAAAACCAAAGACAAGGAAAAATACTAAGAGCGGCCAGGGAGAAGAGAAATATAACTTATAAAGGCAAATAAATTAGATTAAGTGCTGACTATTCAGAACAAACGATGCAGGCAAGAAAGCAATGGGGAGACATACAAAACCCTACAGTAAAAAAAATTGTCAACCAAGAATCATCTATCCAGCAAAACTATCAATCAAATAC
>NW_006408711.1:6176040-6177924 GCF_000296735.1 Chrysochloris asiatica
AGAAGCTGGATTATATGAAGAAAAATGTGGCATTATGATTGGAGGAAGACTCATTAATAACTGTGATATGCAAATAATACAACCTTGCTTGCTGAAAGTGAGGAGGATTTAAAATACTTACTGATGGCGATTAAAGTTCACAGCCTTCAATATGGGTTGTACCTCAGTGTAAAGCAGACAAAAAACAAAACAAAACAAAAAAACCCTCACCACTGTACCAATAAATAACATCCATATAAACTGAGAAGTTGTCAAAGTCTTCAGTTTTCTCCATTCCTGCTTATATTTAAATGGTACTGTATTATACATTATTTCTTAGAAGAATTTTGTTGTTGTTGTTAATTCAATCAGTAAATTTAAAATTTTTTATGTGTTATATAAATGGGTTGTTTTGAACACTTTTAAAGAAGTTTTTTGTGGCAGAATTGCCTAATGTAATACATCATTTGATTTCTTTACTGCTGCTTCCATGAATGTTGATAGTGGATCCAAACAAAATGAAGTCTTTGACAATATCATTCTTTTCTCCATTTACCATGATGTTATTTTTTGTTCTAGTTGTAAGAATTTTGATTTTCTTTACATTAAGGTGCAATCCATACAGAAGGCTTAATCTTTGATATTCACCAATAAGTGTTTTCAGTTCTCTTCTCATCTAGCAAGCAAGATTTTATCATCTGCATATGGTAGATTAATAATTAATTTTCCTCCAACCCTGATGCCTTTTCTTCTTCATATATCAAGCTTCTTGGGTTATATGCTAAGCATATAAATTGAGTAATTATGGTGAAAGAATGCAATGATTGCACACACCTTTCCTGATTTTAAAACATTGAGTTCATCAAATTGTAACAGTTTGTACTTTTTCACAGTATCAAACAACTTTATCTTCATCTGGTCAAGATCTCAACATGTACCCATCTAAGTTAGGTCAAATGTGAGTACAAGCTACAAGGTTGAGAGTTCATGCACACCTTCCTACCCTTCAGAACAGCTGGTTGCTTTATTCTCACCCATAGCTCCCATGGCCCAGATCAGTGCCCATGCACTCAGGAGTTTACACAGCTTCCTAAAGTTTCCAGCCCTTCCTCTTTTTATCTCTCATCTCAAACTTTATAGATGTCAATGCAACATATTCAAATTCAGCCTATGTCTTCATTGCTATATTCCTACTTCCAGTTACAAATAAATACAAGTTGTCACCAGTTATTATTTTAGGCTGCTCACTGGTTCTCTTCTTTATGTTTCAGTCCTTGAAGGGGGTTTTCTCTGGTAGGCTGATTTGCTTGCATTGATGCCTCCAAAGCAAACAGCTTGCTTGACATTCAAATAGTCAAACAGTACTTTTTTTTTTATTTCCACTGCAGGTCTTTGTTTCCATAAGAATCTTCTGTTCTCCCAGAAGTTTTAGGTTGGTGAGCATGTCTTTCCAAGTTGGAATGTCAAAACTCATAAGGTTCAGGGTGGGAGTCAGAATTCCACATAAAGCCCCCATACACTACAAAGCCTTAACAAGAACCCCCTTTCCCTGGAAAAATTCTAACTCCCCTTTTAGCAAAGCCAATCAGTTATAGGCTGAAGGTGGGATACCAAGCTTTCTGTAATCACAATTCCCAATGTTAATTTCTATCACACATAAATGTCTATTTAAAAATAGTAGGCAAGAGAAACCAATATCCACAAAACAGTCAAACACATAAACATTTTCCCCATCCTTTACCTATTCAGCCTATGTCCCACTTTATTTATCTACTGTCAGAACACTGTTGCAATGTTTTATATAAATCAATATTTACCTCTATCCCATTTAGCCCATGTATTCTATCTTCTTTTGATGCTTTCTGCATCATTCAATATTTTGCACATAGAATTCTTCATTATTGC
>NW_006408711.1:6178296-6180621 GCF_000296735.1 Chrysochloris asiatica
CTTTGGTCATTAGTGTCTAATAAATCAAATCTGCTTTTGAGATGATCTCTAAATTCAGGAGGGGCATGTTCAAGATCATATTTTGGCTCTTGTGGACTTGATTTAGTTTGCTTTTACTTCAGGCTGACCTTGCATATGAGCAATTGATGATCTGTCCCATACACTATCCTTAATCTTGTTTTAGTTGATGATATTGAGCTTCTCCATTGACTCTTCCCAAAGATGCAGTCAGTTTTATTCCTGTGTATTCATTTGGTGAGCTCCATGAATAAACACATTTCTTAAACTATATAAAAAAGATATTTTCAATGAATACATCATTGGCCTTGAAAATTCTATCATGTGATTTCTAGCATCATTTTCCAACTACTGATACTTCTTCTTTGTTTCCAACTTTCATATTCCAATCACCATAATTATCAATATATCTTGACTGCATATTTAAAAATTTCATACTGATGAAGCTAGTAGAATTATTCAATTTCCTCATCACTGTATTTAGGGGTTGATGCATATAATTGAATAACAGTGATATTATTAACTGCTTTTCCTTGTAGATATATGGATATTTTTCTATAACAGACAGCATTGAACTGCAAGATCAATATTAAAATATTGTTTTGATTAATGAATGCCACTCCTCTTGAATTCAGCATTCCTAGCATAGTAACCACTCATTTGTCGATTTAGTGTACTCTGGTGGCTTGCATGTTGTTGCAATTCTGGAAACTATACCATGAATATTTTAAGTACCAGCAGAGTCATCTACATTAGATAGGTTTCAACTGAGTTTCCAGATGAAGAAAAGTCTTTCTTTCTGCAAGAGACTAGACTGAAAGAGAAACAGACTAATTTAGAATACTTAGTCACTGAAAAACTTATGAATAGCAGTGGAACACTGTCATCTCCAGGATATTGAACACTGAAACATGATGAAAAGCACCAGAATATTGTCAGATGTTGTACTGGATGATGAGCCGCTCAGGTTGGAAGACACTCAAAATGCAACTAGGGAAGAACTACCTCCTCAAAGTAGAGCTAACAGTGATCATGTTAATGGAGTAATGCTCTTGGGACCTTCATTTGATGATGGGGTGCAACTGAAAATGAAGAGAAACAGCTGCAAACATCCAGTAATAATTGGAAAATATAAATCTAAAAAATGGAAGTTGTAAAAAATTAAATGGGACACATGAACATCAATATCCTAGGCTTTAGTGAGATGACATGGACTGGTATTGCCCATTTTGAATATAACAATCACATGATTTACTCTGTCATAATGACAAATTAAAGAGGAAAGTTGTCACATTCATCATCAAAAAGAACCTGTCAAGATTTGTCTTGAAATACAAACCTGTCTGTGATAGGATAATATCTATACCTACAAGTAAGACCAGTAAATACCACTGCTATTCAAATCTATGCACAAACCACTAAATCCAGAATGATGAAATTGAAGAATTTGCCAACTTCTTCAATCTAAAATTAATCAAATATGCAATCAAGACATATTGATAGTTACTGTCAATTGGAATGCAAAGGTTGGAAAGATGTAAGATCTTTTTTGTTGTTAAAAAAAAGGATTTGCAATGAAGATGTCACTGGACTTGCAAAATTCTATCATACGATCTCCAGCATCTTTTCTATCACCAAGGCCATATTTTCCAAATATTGATCCTTCCTCTTTGTTTCCAACCTTTGCATTCCAATTGCCAGTAATTATCAATATAAATCCTTACCTATCACAATATATTTCTCTCAGTTTCCTTCCATAATCTTGCACTGGTACAGATTCATGTCTGCTATGCAAATAGAAAACTATCCACAGAAAACTTACATATTTTATTGTGATCACATCTTCAAAATCAACATAAGAAAACTGTTAAGTGATGGAACAAGTGGAAGCTCTATGGTAATTAGAACTATTTAGGATGGTTTACATTTCTTGCATGCTTATTTTATAAAAAATAATATATTGTACTACAATTATGTCTCTATATTTTTTTCCTAAAACATAAGCTCTTGAAGACAAAGAGAATGTATGTCATATCTGAATTTAAAGTAAAGAACACTGTACCTGGCACATTACTGACATTTAATGAATACATGATAATCTTATTTCACATTATGTTACTTCCTGAAAGAATAGAGATAGAAATCTGAAAAATACATTCTGAGGTAATCACATACAGAATATTTTGAAGAAACAAACCAAGAAGTGGGTTTTTTCAACATTATTCCATTCCTTTTTAAGTCTACTACAGTGTTTTAATGAAGTCTTATGAAGACTGGCATCACTATTATTGTTGTTGTTGTCAGGTG
>NW_006408711.1:6182421-6190556 GCF_000296735.1 Chrysochloris asiatica
TGAAGTTGTTAAGGACTTCATTCTTCTTGGATCAACTGTCAACACTCACGGAAGCAGCGGTCAAGAGATCAGATGACGTATTTCATTGGGCAAATCTGCTGCACAAGAACTTTTTAAAGTATTGAAAAGCAGAGATGTCAGCTTGAGGACTAAGGTGAGCCTGATCAAAGCCATATCACTATTATTGTTAAAGTTAAATTTAGCTTTAAATTAAAAATGCTAAAGCTATTTCTGTCCACTCTGTTCCTGGACATTGAGTGAAGAAATTGTGCATTCAAGTCCCATATTCAACCATTAAATTATAATCAGTTAATGAATGTCTTTAAACTACGTATTTAAGTAAGAAAAGTGTCTGTGCTTACAATTGCATTGCATTTCTTGAGCTTTTTCTCAAATAACACAATTATAATTATTGTTTTACTTATATTTATTGAGAATTCACTGGCAACACAGCACTGTGATAAAAAATAATAAAGGCAAATTGTAACTTGGTTCAGAAATAAAAAGAGTTGATGAACAGTTGCTTAAACTATAATTATTGTTGTTGTTAGGTGTCATTGAATAGGAACCTGTTCATAGTAACCCTATGCACGATAGAAATGAACACTACCTGGTCTTGGGCCAACCTCACAATTGTTTCCACACTTGAGCCCATTGATGCTGTCACTTGGCCAATCCATCTCGCTTGGGGTCTTCTTCTTTTTTCCCTGACCATCCACCTTATCAAACATGATATCCTTCTCCAGGGACTGGTTCCTCCTGACAATATGTCTGATATATAATAGACAAGTTTGGCTATCCTGGCCTCAGCACTCCAGCTGCACTTCTTCCATCAAAGATCTGTTGGTTCTTTTGGCAGCCCATGGCACTTTCAATATTCTCCTACAACACCACGACTCAAAAGCATCAGTTCTTCTACGGTCTTCCTTATTCAATGTCCAGCTTTCGTATGCATATAAGGTAATTGAAAATACCATGGCTTGAGTCAGGTGTACCTTAGTCCTCAAGCTGACATATTTGCTCTTCAACACTTTCAAAAGGTATTGTGCTGCTGATTTGCCTAATGTAATACGTCATTTGATTTCTTGACTGATGATTCCTTGAGTGCTGATAGTTGATCCAAGAAAAATGAAGACCTTGACAACTTCAAACTTTTCTCCACTGATAAGAATGTAATTTATGGGTCCAGTGGTGAGAATTTTAGTTTTCTTTGCATTGAGGTCCAATCCATACCGAAGGCTGTAGTCCTTGATCTTCATCAGTAAGTATTTTAAATCCTCATCACTTTCAGCCAACAAGGTTGTTATCACCTGAATATTGAATGATTGTATTCAAGTGATGTTAGTCATTCCTCTCTAATTCTGATACCACATTTTTCATCATATAACCCAGCTTCTTGGATTATTTGCTCAGCATACAGGTTGAATAAGTATGGTGAAAGAATACAATTTTAGCACACATGTTTCTTAATTATAAACCCTTCAGTTTTCCCATGTTCTGTTCAAACAACTGCTTCTTGGTTCATGTACGGAGTCTGCATAAGTACAAGTAAGTGTTCTGTAATATTCATACTTCGCAATGTTGTCTATAATTTGTCATAAGGCACACAACCGAAAGCCTTTGCATAGTCAATAAAGCACAGGTAAACATCTTTCTGGTATTCTTTGCATTCAGTCAAGATCAATCAGACATCAGCAATGATATCGCTTGTTCCATGGCCTCTTCTGAATTCCGCTTGAACCTCTGGAAGTTCTCTGCCAATATATGCTTGCAGCCATTTCTGTATCACTTTTAGTAAATCTTTGCTAGCATGGTATATCAAAGATATTGTCCAAAGATTTCTGCATTCCATTGGGTCACCTCTTTGGAATGGGCACAAATACAGATCTCTTCCAAAAAGTTGGCCAGATAGTTGACTTCCAAATTTCTTGACAGAGATGAATGAGTGCCTCCAGTGCTGCCTCACTTTCTTGAAAGATTTCAGTTTTTATTCCATCAATTTCTGGTGCCTTGTTCTTTGACAATTCCTTCAATGCTCCATGGATTTCCTCCTTCAATATCATTGGCTCTTAATCATATGCTACCTCTTGAAATGGTTGAACATCAACCATTTCCTTTTGGTACAATGATTCTGTGTATTCTGTCTTCTTTTGATGCTTTCTTCATCATTCAATCCCAGAGAATTCTTTATCGGGGTCTGAGACCGGCTCAGACCACTGCGTGGGTTACTCAAAGGAGAGGCAAGGATTAATTAATCAGATAAGGATCAACAGGCTGATGGCCAGCGACAAACTTTATGGTAGCAATGTGGTTTATATAGTACTTTTAGCATTAGGTCATTGTTATTCTACCTATTACAAAGTTTTCCATAGTAACAAGGATATGATTACCAACCAGGATACCAACCAGGATATGATCACGTAAGTATAAGTATTGTTATAGCAACACAGAATCACGCAATTTTAGCTCAATTTAAGTTCCCTTTTCCCAGGATTGTCCTAGTTACAATTAACAATAAATCTTGATCACTGACATCACCTTAACCAGGTGAAACTTGTCTTCAGGCCAATCATAAGAGTATGAGGGCCGACTCAGCTTTCACCATTAGATGGCACTACTGCTGGCTTCCAACAATTCTTCAATAATGCAAGTCGAGTACTGACTTTTTTCTTCAGTTACCCCAGCTTGTGAAATGCTGAGCATGTTCTTCCCTTTCGGTTTTCTGATTCCAGATCTTTGCACATTTTGTTGTAATATTTGGCTTTATCTTCTCTAGCTGATCTTTGAAGTTTTCTATTTAGCCCTTGGACCTCCCTATTTCTTTCCTTTGCTCTCTACTCTGGAGAGCAAGTTTCAGTGTCTCTTCTGACATCCATTTTGACCTTTTCCTTCTTTCTCGTCTTCTCAATGACTTTTTGCTTTCTTCCTGTTTGATGTTCTTGATGTCATCCCATAACTCTTCTGGTCTTTGGTCTTTAGTGTTTAATGTATGAACTCTGTTCTTCAAATGATCTCTAAATTCAGGTGGGATATATTCAGGGTAATATTTTGGCTCCCATGGTCTTGTTTTCATTTTCTTCAGCTTCAGTCTGAATTTGTATATTAGCAATTAATGGTCTGTTCCACAATCTGCCACTTGTCTTGTTTTTTTTTTTTCTTATGATATGGTACTTTTCCACCGTCTCTTTCCACAGATGTAGTCAATTTGATTTATTTGTGCTCCATCAGGTGAAGTCCATGTGTAAAATCATCTCTTATGCTCAAATTTGTTGTACTGTGGTGGCTTGTGATTCTGCTACAGGTATTTTACATACCAACAGGGTTACCCACAGTGGACCATTTTCAGATCAGCTTCCAGACGAGGACAGACTAGAAATAAAGAGAGATAAACTACTTACAAATATTTTGTCACTGAAAAGCTTATGAATAGCAGAGAAACACTGACAGATATAGTCCTGGAAAATGAGCCCCTCAGATTGAAAGTCACTCAAAATGTTACTGGTGAAGAACTACCTCCTCAAAGTAGAGTTGACCATCAGTATGTGGATGGAGTACAGCCAGTGGGAGTAAAGCACTCACAACCTTTATTTGCTGATGGGGCACAACTCAACATGAAGAGAAACAGCTTTAAACATCCATTAATAATTGGAACATGGAATGCACAAAGTATGACTCTAGGAAAATTTTAAATTTAAAATAATTAAATGGAGTACATAGACATTGATATCTTAGGCTGAAATATCTTAGGCTGATATCTAGTGAGCTGAAATGGAGTGATATTGACCTTTTTTAATCTGATGACCACATGGTTTACTATGCTGGCAATAATAAATTGAAGAAGAATGTTGTTGCATCATTGTAAAAAGGAACATATCCAGATCAGTCATGAGGTACAATGTTCTCTGTGATAGGACAATATCCATGAGCCTACAGGGAAGACCAGTGAAAAACACTATTATTGAATTTATGCACCAACCACTAAATCCAGTGAAATAGAAGCATTCTACCAACTTCTTCAATTTGAAATTGATTGAACATGCAATCAAGATGTATTGATTATTACTGATGAATGGAATACAAAGTTGTTGGGAATATGGCCTTGGTGATAGAAGTGATGCTGGAGATTGCATGATAGAATATGCAAAACCAAAAAGTAGGATAACACACTTGATTTAACAAAGATTATATCAAACAATAATGATTTTCAACCTGTGATTTAGCATATCTTACATTTGAGCCACTGATGTAGTTAATGTGTATGGAATACATGTGGTGCTAATCTACTTGTATTTCGATTTCTCACTTAAGGGACTTGGAGGAATTTTTATCTTTTATATGAAAACACAGCAAAGGGGCTCTGGTGTAGCACTCCAGAATAATGCCCTGGACTGCCAGGTCAGTTTGAACAGCAGGATTGGCAGTTCAAACTCACCAACCTCTCCTCGGATCGCTATGAGTTGGAACCCAATTGATGGCACTTAGCAACAATAAAGATAGATTTTATTTTTTATAAAAATGATTATATTCTGTTCCAAAAGTACTATGATGTCAAGACATCAACAAAAAAGTCCCTGTCTTCCACTTCCACCAGTTTACTATCTGAAATACAAAGACACACTTTAAAGATTGCCACTGCATGCTAAGTTCCTTTAAACTGATAATGAATCAAGTAAAAAAGTTGTAAGGCTGAAGTAAAATATTCTCTTTGGTGATTATTCAGCACAAATGGAAATTTTTTGTTAGGGGATTGAAATAACTCCATTATACCTATTTTTTAAATGCTTACCGTGTAAATATGTCATTCATGGTGCTTCAATGAGAGCTTTGCAAAATGAGTTTCAGAATGATCTACATTTAAATCTAAAATGAGCTCATGAGAAAAATGATAATAAAAATAGAGCTTACAATGTTTTATGTCATTTGAAGGGGGAAACTATAAAGCTGGCCCTGACTTCCAGTAGTAATTAGTGACTCTTTTATGGTAGCATAAAATGGTCTAATGGTAATGTTGTAGAAAGTCATTTGTTTATTTGTTTGTTTGTTTTTTATCAACTCCTGAAATAATTTTCAGATGTTGTCACTAAAACTAGATATATAAGAGTGTTACATTCTAATTGCAACAGTTCAATACATACCTGAACATGTTTTCTGTGTATTTGTTTAAGGCCCAGATTGTTGTTGTTTATAGATACTATTGAATTGCTTCCAAATCATAGCAACACCATGAATAATAGAATGAAAACTGCTTCACAATCATTGTTAATGTTTGAGCCTACTGCTGCTATCACTGTGTTATATATCTTCTTGGGGGTCTTTTATCACTTATCCTTCACTTTCTAAACATGATGCCCTTCTGCAGGGACTGGTATTCTTGTTTTGAAGAGAATTCTGACTGCATCTCTTCCAAGTCAGATTTGTTTGTTGTTTTGGCAGTTGATCTTTTCAATATTGGTCACCAGCCCTATAATTCAAATGCATCAATTCTGCTCTGGTCTTCCTGGTTCATTTCCTAGCTTTCGTATGCATATAAGGTGCTTGGATATCCAGCTTTGTTCTCAAAAAGATTGCCAGATCCCATAACATCTTCACATATAAAGCCCAATACTGCTGCCACTGGTCAGTCTATCTCATTTGGGGTTTTCCTCTTTGTCACTGACCAGTCATTTTACCAAACATCATGTTATTCTTTAGGGACTGTCCTCTTTGGATAACATATCAGAAATGTCAAATACCAAGGCTCACTACCCTGGCTTCTAAGGAGAATTTCTTCTTCCAAGAAAAACCATGTTGTTGTTGTTAGGTGCCATCGACTTGGTATTGACCCATAGTGACCTTATTCACAGCAGAACGAAACACTGCCCAATCCTGGGCCAACCTCACTACTGTTGCCACACTTGAGTCCATTGATGCTGCCACTTGGCTAATCCATCTCGTTGGGGGTCTTCCTCTTTTTCTCTGACCCTCCAACTTACCAAACATGATATCCTTCTCCAGCGACTTCTTACAATATGTCCAAATAATTCACCATAATTCAAGTGAATCGATTCTTCTGTGGTCTTTTTTATTCTTTTCCTGACGTCAAAAATTACTACAAGGCCACAGTGGTCAAACAGGTTGATATTGGTATAATGAAAGACACATAGAACAATGGAACAGAATTGAGTACACTGAAGTAAATAGATTCACAAACAGTCAATTGATCTTTGACAAAGAGCCAAAATACATTAAATGAGGAAGAGATAGTCTCTTCAGCAGATGGTTTTGGGAAAAGTGGAAATTGATAGGTAAAAGAATGAAGCAAGACCTATATCTTATACAATATATGGAAAGAAGCTCAAAATGAATTAAATATCTAAATGTAAATCCCAGAACTAAAAGATTATCAATGAAAAAATGGGGATAAACTTAAGGATTCTAATATATGGCATACATAGACTATCAAACATGGCAAAAAGCACACAAACATGGCAAAAAGCACACAAACATGAGAGAACAAATAGATGACCAGGACATACTAAATAATTAGAAACGTGTATGAAAGGATTTCAACAAAAGTATAAAAAGGGAGCCCACAGAATGGGAAAAAAAAATATTTTGAAACAATGCAACAACAAGGGAGGAATTATTAAGAAGAGGCCGTGGAATGAGGGATATCATTGCTGAAGTCTGATGGATCTTGGCTGAAAGCAGAAAATATCAGAAAGATGTTTACCTGTGCTTTATTGACTACACAAAGGTTTTCGATTGTGTGGATCATGACACATTGTGAAGTATGAGTATTCCAGAACACTGAATTGTGCTCATGAGGAATCCGTACATGGACCAAGAGATGGTTGTTCAAAAAGAACATGGGAACATTGAATGGTTTAAAATTAAGAAAGGTGCGTGACAAGGTTGTATTCTTTCACCATACTTATTCAACCTGTATGCTGAGCAAATAATCTGAGAAGCTGGGTTCATTGAAGAAAAACATGGCATCAGGATTGGAGGAAGACTCATTAACAACCTGTGATATGCAAATGAACAATTGTGCTTGCTTACAGTGAAGAGGACTTAAAATATTGACTGATGAAGATCAAAGGCACAGCCTTTGGTATAGGGTATGGATTGCATCTCAATTTAAAGAAAACAAAAATCTTCACCACTGGACCCATAAACAACATGTAGAAAAGATTGAATTTGTCAATGACTTCATTCTTTTTGGATCAACTATCAACACTCACTGAAGCAGCAGTCATGAAATCAAATGATGTATTGCATTAGGCAAATCTGCTGCACAAGACCTTTATAAAGTGTTGAAGAGCAAAGATGTCAGCTTGAGGACTAACGTGCGCCTGCTCCAAGCCATGGTATTTTCAATGACCTCATATGTATGTGAAAGCTGGACATTGAATAAGGAAGACCGTAGAAGTATTGATGCATTTGAGTTATGGTGTTGCAGGAGAATATTGAAAGTGGCATGGGCTGCCAAAAGAACCAACAGATCTGTCATGGAAGAAGTGCAGCCAGAGTGCTCCTTGATTCCAGGATAACCAAACTTTGTCTCTCTCATACTTCAGACATATTGTCAGGAGGGACCAGTCCCTGGAGAAGGATATCATGTTTGGTAAGGCTGAGGGTCAGAGAAAAAGAAGAAGGAAGACTCCCAACGAGATAGATTGGCAAAGTGGCAGCATCAACGGGCTCAAGTGTGACCTAACATACAGTTATTCTGGAGAATGTTCCATATGCACAATAAAAAGAATATATATTGTGCTGTTGTTGCATTGAATGTTCTTTACATATCTATGAGGTCAAGTTGGTTGATTCTGCTGTTTAATTCTTCTTTATCTTTGTCAAGTATCTTTCTGGTTGTTCTTTCCCTTTTCAAAAGTGGCATATTAAAATCTCCCACTATAATTGTCGATTTGTCTATTTCTTTCTTCAATTCTACTAGGGTTTGCTTTATATATCTTGGTGCTCTTTAATTGGGAGTGTAGATATTAATTATGGTTATGTCATCTTGCTCAATTGACCCTTTAATCATGAGATAGTATCCCTCTTTATCTCTTATGCTGATTTTGCCTTTAAGTTTATTTTATTAGAGATTAGTATTGACATTCCTGCTTAATTTTTTATTGTAATTAGCTTGTGGT
>NW_006408711.1:6191924-6209319 GCF_000296735.1 Chrysochloris asiatica
GTATTGAGAGATTTGTTTTCCAGCTTACTGGTTCTACCTTTCATTTCTTCATTTCTACTCCTTTGCCCTTTCAGTTTATTGTCCATTTCTGATACATTATTATCAATTGTCTGGACCTCTTTTTGCAGGTTTTGAATTGTTTCCAATCCTATGTGCATCTTGTTTGATTGCTCCTGTAGCACTTTTCTATCTTCTTCTTTATTTTCCTCCACCCCTCTATGGAACATTTGGATTTGTCTCCATATCATTCTTCTGAATTCTTTATCAGACAGATCCAAAGCCTGCTCTTATTCTCATGTGAATTGTATGTCTGCCTCCAGCTAGTTTTTCTCAGTTTCTCTTTTCTGGTTTTGGACATGTGGTGAGAACTTTCATTGTTGTTTTTACTGGACATTTTCAATAGTCAGATATGTTTTCAATGATTAAATGAATTTATGTTGCTGTGTTGTTAAACTTATAGAGTCTTCTAGTGGATGTTATCTGGATATAGGCTTCCCTTTTCATGTCTCTTATTACGCAGTTGCAGACTATCTTAGCATGTGTTGGCTATCTGTGTAATGCCTAATAACTGGTATAGGCTCCTGTCCAGATGGTGGAATATTATAGGGTATATAGTAGCTTGGCTATATGGCCATGATTGCTGCCTTTTCTTGGGTAACATAGGGAGAGAAAGCTTCCACCCCAGGAAAAAAGTGAGACTAAAAGGACTAAAAAACAGGCAATAGAAAAGCAGACAAAAACAACCACACAAAAACAAAAATAAAACCAGAACCGACTGTCCAGTAGCCTTTGTTGTGCATGTCAGTGTGCATGCACAGTAGAAACCTCGAATGGTGGGTGGGGTTGTCCACTCGCTTAGACCCTCCTCTAGTCACCACCATGGAGATGCGCAGATAGATATTAGGAAATGAATGTAAGAAAGATTGCCCATTATTTTTATCTCATAAGATCAGTTAGGTATCTTCATATGCACAGTACAATTCTCAGAATAGCTTTGTCCTTGTTGGCTCTTGCCTTTTATGTTGGTGTTGGCTCTTGACTTTTATGTTGGGGATTTACAAGGTGAAAATAAGGTTTGGCTGTATGGCAAGGCCTGCTGTCTCTTGTTACATCTTGCTGGTTTAAAGGCTCCTGCTCAGGTCAGCTTTAGGACTGAGTCCCAGAGTAGAGATGTCATAAGAAGCAGCCAAAGGATTAGCCTGTGGGACCACTTTCAGGGATTTCCTCTTTTGCCTTGTGAAAATTGTACCCTGTGGGTGCAGCACTGGACCCTTTTAGGGGTGTACTCCCACCCACCTGAAGGTGTCTGGGCTGGGCAGAGAGGATGCGACAGGAAGAGGAGGAAAGAAAAGTGTACAGAGCTGTCATACCTTTTCCCAGAATCCATTCAGTAGTTTTAGTGCTGTATTAGCTTGATTGTGGCCCTGTCCTCTGATCTCAGCCCAGACTGAGGGGCCCACAGGTAGCATCCCCATCGATTCAGAAATTGCCATGTATTCCCACCACAGTTGGATTTCTATATCAGTGTGCACTGAAAATTGATGCCCCACAATTTATATTAGATCCAAAGTCATGGAACTGTTCTGGCAAAGAACCTTCTCTGTTTTTTTTGAACCTCAGCTGAGGAGCCTCCCCTGCGTGTCTCTGCTTCTGTCCCAAGATCAGAAGTCCTCTAGATATCTTTTGGTAAGCTAGATGTGTTCATTCCAAATTCATATTAAGTCTAGGAGAAGAATTTGGTGATACCCATTTCTCAGATAAATACATATGCTCAGAATCCACTACTCATATGTCAGTTTCTCCTGTTGCGGTGGCTTGTACGTTGCTATGACATTGAAAGAGATGCCACTGGTATTTTAAATACCAGTAAGTTCACCCATGATGTACAGGTTTCAGTGAGCTTCCAGACTAAGACAGTCTATGAATAAGGAGATGCAGATTACTTCTAAATGTTTAGACATTAAAAACTTTATGAATAGCAGAAGAACATTGTCAGACACATTACCAGAAGATGGAATACTATGAATAACAGCAGAATGTCATAAAATATAGTGCTAGAGGATGAAACCATCAGGTTGGAAGGTACTCAAAGTAGGATTGGAGAAGAGTAGTCTCCTCAAAGTAGAACTGACTATGGTGACACAAATAGAGTAAAACTTTGGGACCTTCATTTGCTAGTGAGGTACAACTCAAAATCAGGAGAAACATCTACACTCATCCAGTAGTAATTGGAACATGGAATGCATGCAGTATGGATCTAGGAAAACTGGAAGTTGTCAAAATGAAATGAAACATATAAAGTTTTATATCTTAAGGTTTAGTGAGCTGAAATGGATTGGTATTGACCATTTTGAATTACACAATCATATTTTTCTATTCTGGGAACAACTAATTTAAGAGGAATTCTGTCTCATTCATTGTCAAAAATATTTCAAGATATATCTTGAAGCACAATGCTGCTTGTGATGTAATATTCATAGGCCTACAAGAAAGAGAAGTTAATAATACTATAAGTTAAGTTGTATCTCAGCAGACAAATTAATAAGATTATTATTCAAATTTATGCACCAACCACTGAAGAATTCTAACAAATTGTTGTTGTCAGGTGCCATTGATTACACATCCAATCAAAATTAACTAATAATTATTGAAGATAGCAATTTGAAAGTTTGAAGTAAAGAGGAAGGATTAGTAGTTGGAATATATGGCCTTGGTAATAGAAATGATTATGGAGATCATATGGTAGAATTTTGCAAAACCCTTGATTTCTTCATTGCAAATACTTTTTAAAACAACGTTGCAGGTGACAATACACATGGTTTACACCAGATGGTATAAATAATAAATAAATATGGGGATAAGACTTGATTGCTTGATTTAATGGCTCTCCAGTGAACAATTTGATAGTTCTTATAGCAGCCAATCAAACTGATATTTTTGCTTTTGATTTTTTCTGCTGGTCTTTCTTTCAAAAAGAATCTTATGTTCCTTTTGCCACTCCTGGCTGATCTGCATGAGCTACCAAGTGGGAATGTTCCATCTCAAAATTTTCTAGATGGGGCTCAGGATTCCACCTAAAGTCCTATACACTACAAAGTCTCCACAAGAAACCTATTTCACTGGGCAAGTTCTAGGAACCCTTTCAATATTTCTATAGGTTATAGGCTGCATATGGGTTTATAAGTTTTCTGCAATAATGTTTCCTGATATTCCTTTTTATCTTACTCAGTTGCCTTTCTTACAATAGTAGGCAAGTGAAACTAATATTCATAATACACTAGAGAATATTAACATTATTTCCCCTCATTTGTCCATTAAGACTGTGCCTCAATCCCTGTATCATTGTTGTTGTTAGGTGCCATTGAGTCAGAATCAACTCATAGTGACCCCATGCACAGCAGAACGAAACAATGTCCGATCCTGGGACAACCTCACTGCCGCTGCCACACATGAGTCCATCAATGCTGCCACCTGGCCAATCCATTACATTGGGAATCTTCCTCTTTTTCTCTGACCCTCCATCTTACCAAGCATGATATCCTTCTCCAGCGACTGGTCCCTCCTGACAATATGTCCAAAGTATGAGAGACGAAGTTTAGCCATCTTGGTCTCTAAGGAGCACTCTAGCTGCTCTTCTTCCAAAACAGATGTACTGGTTCTTTTGGCAGCCCATGACACTTTTAGTATTCTCCTCCAACACCACAATTCAAAGGCATCAATTCTTCTACGATCTTCCTTATTCACTGTCCAGCTTACACATGCATATGAGGTTATTGAAGATACCATGGTTTGGGTGAGGCACATCTCAGTCATAAAGCTGACATTCTGCTCTTCAACACTTTAAAAAGTTCCTGTGCAGCAGATTTGCCTAATGCAATATGTCATCTGATCTCTTGACTGCTGCTTCTGTGACTGTTGATAGTTGATCCAAGAAGAATGAAGTCCTTGACAACTTCAGTTGATAAGAATGTTATTTACTGTTCCAGTGGTGAGGATTTTTGTTTTCTTGACATTGAGATGTAATCCATACCGAAGGCTGTGTTCTTTGATCTTCATCAGTAAATGTTTTAAATCCTCTTCACTTTCTGCAAGAAAGGTTGTCTCATCTGCATATCACAGGTTGTTAATGAGTCTTCTTCCAATCCTGATGCCAAGTTTTTCTTCATAGAACCCAGCTTCTCATATTATTTGCTCAGCATACAGGCTGAATAAGTATGGTGAAAGAATACAAAATTGTCGCACCCCTTCTTTGTGTATGATGTTCTTGATGTCATCACACAACTCTTCTGGTCTTCGGTCTTTAGTGTTTAATGTATCAAATCTGTTCTTTAGATAATCTCTAAATGCAGGTGGGATAAATTCAAGGTCATATTTTGGCTCTTGTGGACATGTTTTCATTTTCTTCAGTTTCAGTTTGAGTTTGCATATGAGTAATTGATGGTCTGTTCCACAGTCACCCCTGGCCTTGTTTTCACTGATGATATGGAGCTTTTCCATCTTCTCTTTCCACAGATGTAGTCAATTTGATTTCTATGTGTTCCATTTTGCTAGGTCCACATGTAAAGTCATCTGTTATGCTGTCTAAAGAAGGTATTTGAAATAAACAAATCATTGGTTTTGCAGAATTCTATCATGTGATCTCCAGCATCATTTCCATCACCAAGGTCATAGTTTCCAACTACTGGTCCTTCTCTTTGTTCCCAACCTTTGCATTCCAATCACCAGTAATAATCAACATATCTTGATTGCATGTTTGATCGATTTCAGATTGAAGAAGTTGATAGAACTTTTCTATTTCATCCTCACTGGCTTTAGTGTTTGGTGCATAAATTTGAATAATAGTGGTATTTACTGGTCTTGCCTGTAGGTGCATGGATATTATCCCATCACTTACAGCATTGTACCTCATGACTGATCTGGATGTGTTCTTTTTGACAATGAATGCAACACAATTCTTTTTTAATTTGTCATTCCCTGCAGAGTAAACCATGTGGTTGTCAGATTCAAAATGGCCAATACCAGTCCGTTTCAACTCACTAATGCATAATGTATTGATGTTGTTGCATTCCATTTCATTTTTGACAACTTCCAATTTTCCCAGATTCATACTTCGTACATTCCATGTTCTGATTTTCAATGGATGTTTACACTGTTTCTCTTCATTTTGAGTTGTGCCCATCAGCAAATGAAGATTCTGTGGCTTTTCTCCCACAAGCTTAAATACATTCACGTCATCATGGTTGACTCTACTTTGAGGAGGCATCTCTTCCCCATTTGCATTTTAAGTGTCTTCCAAGCTGAGGGACTCATTTAATCCAGCTCTGTATCTGACAGTGTTTCTTTGCTATTCATAAGGTTTTCAGTTACTAATGATTCACAAGCAGTTTGTCACTCTTTCTTCCTAGTCTGTCTTTGTCTGGAAGCTCATCTGTAACCTATCCACCATGGGTGACATTGCTGGTTATTTAAAATACCGGTGGCATCGCCCTCAGAATCATAGCAACTCAAGCCACCACAGCATGGCAGACAGACAAGTGGGGGCCATTTGGTTTTATGTTGAAATTGTAACTTCAAATTTCTATATCAATCCTGATACAATCAATATGTTCTCTCCCAAGATGGCAGCTGTGGGAACAGCTGAGCATCTTGAATCAGAAAACAATGGATTTCTTGATTCTCCTATAAATTCCCCCAGCTGCAAGCCCTCTAATCCTCCTAATATTCCTTTGTATGTGTTTTCAGAGTTCCAGCACCATCCTGTGAGCCTGCTTGGCCAGGCATTATGTGTTGTTACTGTTGGAGCTGCTCACTGCACATCTACCCCATCTTACATCTTAGGGGAATCCATGGTCAATTGACAAAATAATTCACAATGTCAATATTCTACATCCTACTTTGGTGATTAGCCACAGGGATATTAAAAGCTCATGAGCAACCACATAAGATATAATTATTGGTGTCTTAATGTTTGGCAGAAAAAGAGTGATGAAAATTGAAGATGCTTGGACTCAATTAGTCCAATGGACTAATGGAATATTTGAGCATTAGTCTCCATCACTCTGAGACTTTAAGAAGTAGATGATAACAATCTACTACTATCAACTTCTCTAGGGTAGTGTGTACAGTAGAAGAAGATCCCTTGTAGTGTAGAAGACAATTTGGAACAGAATTCAAAATTATACAAAAGACCAGGTTTACTGGTCAGAAAGAGCCAGTAGTCATCCAAGGCTACAGCCCTTGGCCACAGCTCAGGTCTGGAATAGGACTTACATTCGTGGCTCAATTTTTAACAAAGCAGTTGTTGTTAAGTGCCATCTAGTTGATTCTGACCCATAGTGACCCTGTATAGGGTTTCCAAGGAGCAGCTGGTAAACTTGAACCACCAACCTTGCAATTCAAAGACTTTGCAGTCTGACACATTAGCCCACAGCACCACACCAGTACTCACAAAGTGGTACAAAGCAGTAGGTAGGTATAAAAGGGAAAAACAACATGCCACCGCTTTATGCTCATCATGGAATGGTCAACCAATCAAGATCAAAGGAGCAGCATTAACCTAAAGACAAAGATCAGAAGGGTTGGGAAGAAGGGTGGAATGGAAATAAGAACAACTGGGAGGAAGTGAGATAACTGCTTCTACATGGAGGGGATTATAATCATTGAGATGAAAAAAGTGTATTATTTGTTGAATGTAAAACTGATAATCTACTCTGTAAATCTTCAATCAATTGACAGTAAAAAGTTGCAAAAAAGTACTTGTTACTAAAATCATCTATTCTAATTTTCCTCAATACCAACCAAAATATTTTCTTAGGGACCTCTCATGTACAATTATATGAGAGAATGCCAAATTGTGTAAGTATAATGTGCATTGCATATTCTACAGACTTTGAAAAATATAACATACCACTGTACCATCAGACTTACTATATATGAATGTGTGTGTAACAAACATATATAAAATTTAGGAGCATGGTGGCACCACATGATAAGCTCTGGACAGTTTGAGCTGCTAGCCACTCTATGGGAGAAAGATGAGGCTTTCTGCTCCTACAAAGATTCAAAAGCCTCACAAACCCTATGCTGTGTAGCTATAAGTTGAATCTGACTCAAAGGCACTTAGCAAGAGAATATAAAATTGATCTCAAATGTATAAAAAATATTGGCTAGATAAAAATATGTGTATATAAATTGTCTAAGCTAGCAATGTAGGGATTTTTGTTGTTGATATCAGGTGTGGAGTTGGCCCCTGGTCCTGACCCTGCACACAATAGAACGAGTCGCTGCCCTGTCCTACACCTCCCATGATCGGCTGCAGATTGAACTGTTGTGATCCAAGGATTTTTGTTGCTGAATTTTTGAAGTAGATTACCATACCTTTCTTCTTTGTCTGGAAGCTCTGCTGAAACCTGTTCAGCATCATAGCAACTTGCAAGACTTGACATGCTGACATTGGTTGACTGTACCTCAGGTGCATTGGCTTGGAACTGAATCTGGGTCTCCTATGTGTAAGGGAGAAATCTTCTGCAGAACCACCAGGATAACCCATCTTTCAGTAGAAGATGGGAAAAAGTAGTTAAAAGGGAAACAATAACTGTATAAAGTCACATAAAGACCCAAATTGGAGCCCATGTGTAGCCAACACTAGATCTGTATGCCCAGAACCATCCTCACATCCTCCAAGTTTCTACCCTACTTTTGCTGCCTTTTATAGATTAGGACACATCACTTGCTCCAGGAAGAGTGAGCCTTCATATGATGACCAACTCTGAGCTCCTTTACCAAGGCTTACATTTAGGAAGAGTCCTGTGGCCCCAGAAAGTGGGTTGAGGTGGGTGGATGGTAAGGAGTGGCCAAGACTTCTCCATACCAAAAAAAAAAAAATGTGTATATGGTTAATTTTTTAACTTTATCTCTTGAACAATTTGACAATTGATTTGAATAACAAATTGCTTATCAAATGTATCTGGGGTATGTTCTCATTTTATAGTTAAATATGAATTTAGATCTTAATTGAAGTGGGCCAAGTTAGAGAAAATGATTTCTGATATTTCTAAGCAATTAAACATTTATTTAACATAAGATATTCTGATAAACAATCTTCGTCATCACTTATGTGCACTGAAATGACTTACAAGTTAATAGTTAAAGTTTTATATTAGTCTTTCTATTTTATTAAGCTGGATCCAACTCATAACGACACTATATAAGGTTTCTGAAGAGAAGTTGGTGGGTTTCAACCACCAACTTGTGATTCAAACTGAACTTGCAGTCACTGTAGGATCTTACTTATTCTACAGTGCCACATCAGGACTACAGTGTTTATATAGTCAAGGTAATTTATACATGAGGGCCACATATTCTTAAATCCCTATGCCAGGTCCAGTTTATAGAAAGTCTGTATTTGCATTATTACTTCCAATTTTCATGTACTGTAAAAAAAATTAACAAATTTAATATGCAGAGACCATCCAATAACTATTGCATTTAAGAACATTTACTTAACACTGTGACTTTTTCATTGTGTTGTCTTTGAAAGAACAAAAGCAACACACACACAAAAAGACCACTTTTAAAGTGAGATTTGATTTGTAGAACATTTTAAAATAAACATTTGAAGAATATTTTTTTTTCCAATGTGAAATATTTCTATTGCCTAGCTATGATACTAATATCTAATACTATTGATCATATCATCAGGTTATTGACATGTCTTATGTGTATGGAGTACATTTAAAGCTATAAAATCTAATCCTGTCAGTAGAAATTAGAATGCTTACAATCAGTAGATGAAGAAGTTTATGTTATTTATTTAGATAAGTTACAAAATCTGTCAGCAGGAAGAAGCAAAAAAGTTTGCCTGCATTACAAAAAAAAAAAAAAAAAAAAAGGTTTTGAAGTTGACATCGCAAAAATTTACCCGTATAGCAATAACTTTAAATTATTGTAATCTCCTTCAGTCCTCCAGTAGTTATAAATCATAATGTCAGTGAAACCAGAGAATTCATTACTCTCTCAACATAAATAATCATGAGTTCTGGTTGAGTAGTTCTGTGGATTTTCTAAGACTGTTTAAGTGCTTTGATTTAGAGTAGTCAATGAGCTCATAAAAGCACAGAAGACAACTGAAGGTAAACACCATGAAACAGATATGGTAATTTAGCACTAGTTTGTTCTCTAAATGCTTGAAGAATATTCACAGCTTATGGACTAAGAATAAACACTAGCACTTTTTTGTTGTTGTTTTTAGTTCAATGACTTTGCAAAGAAACTAAGCACAGTTTCATGGTAACTGAGCAAGGAATAAACTTGGGCTTTTCGACTCTCTTTTGAGTGTACTGATATGTTCAGTTACTGAGAATGTTAAATGTTCCCTGGCTCATTATTCTTAGAGTCATTAGGGAGAATTTATAAATATTCTATTGCAATCTTTGACAAACAGAAGTTGCAACCAGGCATACAGATAGGATTTCATGATCAAATTTTCTTCATCATTTATTTTCCCTGAAAATATTTCAAAATTTTATTTTAGAATTCTGTAAGTTTGATAAAAGATCTGCCCTCCATGGACTTTTCTGAAGTTCCTTACAACTATAAAAGAGTGACTGTATGCAGTTAGATAGATGTTGACCTTAGAAAACGTAGTTTGAAACCAGAATTTTGCATAAACACTCTTGGTACCTACAAGCTATTTCAGGAGAAAAATGGGGGGGAGGGAGGGTTGCTGGCATGAATTTATAGTAATAAATTGTTCATTAGTATTGTTTGGACAAAAATGACACAAATTATTCTTATTTGAAAAAAATAACAAAACTTTGACACAAAAATGGCAAATGGTTAGGATGACTTTGATCGTTTAAGCCATAGATAAAGTAATGCAAGGTTTGAAGACATTATGTTGGTGGAGGTGGATTAGTATACCATTTCATTTAACCCACTGGAAAACTACCTGCCCTCAAGTTGATTCTGACTCACACTATTCCTATAGGGCGGAGTAGTACTGTCTCATAGGGTTTCCAACGTTGTAAATATTTACAGAAGCAGACATTCACGTCTTACCCATGAGGAGCAATTGGTGGCAATTGGTGCGTTCAAACTGCTCACCTTTGGGTTTGTAGCCACTTAACCACAGTACTTCCAGGGTTCCTATCTTTTCAATTACAGGCCTTTTACCTTGTCTTTCCTGCTGTCTTTAACTTTGTAAATTCTGCAGTTATTTGTGAATGTCATTCAAAGTGCTGTTTTCTTTTTGCAGGTTGCTATTTATGTTTGCAATAAGGTGGTACGCTAGCATAGGCACTGGATAGCTAAAAGCAAGGTCAGAAATTCCAGCACACCAGATGCTCTTTGGAAATCCTATTGTTGTTGCTGTTAAGTGCTGTTGAGTTGATTTGGATACATAGTGACCTTGTACAGGGTTTTCCAAGGGACAGCTGGTGGATTTGAACAATCAACCTTGTTTGCAGTCCAGTGTTTATCCTGCAGCATCACACCAGTAGTCATGGGAAACCCTATACAGTTTTGGTATTAGTCTGAAGTCACTCAACAGCACTTAGCAAGAAAAACTATTTTTAGAGTAATCTAACATATATACACATCTTGACATTTAGAATTAAGATTCTTTTGTTTATATTGCTGTAGTTACCTACACTTTCAGGAAAGTGAGGCGGCACAGGAGGCACTCACTCATCTCTGCCAAGAAATTTGGAAGACAACTGTCTGGCCGACTGATTGGAAGAGATCAATGTTTATGCCCATTCCAAAGAGAGGTGACCCAACAGAATGCGGAAGTCATCAGACAATCTCTTTAATATCTCAAGCGAGAAAAGTTTTGCTAAAGGTAATACAGAAATGGCTACAATCATACATTGACAGACAACTTCCAGAGGTTCAAGCTGGATTCAGAAGAGGCCATGGAACGAGAGATATCATTGCTGATATCCTATGGATCTTGGCTGAAAGCAGAGAATCTCAGAAGGATGTTTACCTGTGCTTTATTGACTATGCAAAGGCTTTCGATTGTGTGGATCATGACAAGCTATGGACAACATTGAGAAGTATGAGTATTCCAGAACACTTAATTGTACTTCTAAGAAATCTGTACCTAGACCAAGAAGCAGTTGTTCGAACAGAACATGGGAACACTGAATGTTTTAAAATTGGGAAAGGTGTGAGACAGGGTTGTATTCTTTCACCATACTTATTCAACCTGTATGCTGAGCAAATAATACGAGAAGCTGGGTTCTATGAAGAAAAACGTGGCATCAGGATTGGAGGAAGACTCATTAACAACCTGCGATATGCAGATGATACAACCTTGATCGCTGAAAGTGAAGAGGACTTGAAACATTTACTTATGAAGATCAAAGAGCACAGCCTTCGATATGGATTACATCTGAATGTCAAGAAAACAAAAATCCTCACCACTGGACCAATAAACAACATTCTTATCAATGGAGAAAAGATTGAAGTTGTCAAGGACTTCATTCTTCTTGGATCAACTATCAACACTCGCGGAAGTAGCAGTCAAGAGATCAGACAACGTATTGCACTGGGCAAATCTGCTGCACAGGAACTTTTTAAAGTATTGAAGAGCAGAGATGTCAGCTTGAGGACTAAGGTGCGTCTGACCCAGGCCATGGTGTTTTCAATAGCCTCATATGGATGCGAAAGCTGGACAGTGAATAAGGAAGATCGTAGAAGAATTGATGCCTTTGAGTTGTGGTGTTGGAGGAGAATACTGAAAGTGTCATGGACTGCCAAAAGAACCTGTTTTGGAAGAAGTGCAGCTAGAGTGCTTCTTGGAGGCCAGGATGGCTAAGCTTCGTCTCTCCTACTTTGGACATATTGTCCGGAGGAAACAATCGTTGGAGAAGGATGTCATGCTGGGTAGGGTGGAGGGTCAGAGAAAAAGAGGAAGACCCCCAATGAGACGGATCAGCCAGGTGGCATCATTGATGGACTCAAGTGTGGCAGCGGTAGTGATGTTGGCCCAGGATTGAGCATTGTTTCGTTCTGCTGTGCATGGGGTCGCTATGAGTCGGTTCTGACTCAATGGCACCTGACAACAACAATAACAGTTACCTGTACTTGTATTATGTGTTAGTATTAGTTTTTCTTCTCTAAAATTCATCTTAACTCCCCTCAACATATACTGAAAAGGAAAGCAAGATTTTTGAGTAATAATACTAAAAACAACCCTTACCAATATATTTAATATTTTTAATTTTTAATGAACCTTTCTCTGAAATGTTAATTTTTATTTCACTTTTTTGCTTTTTAATGCTGTTGTTCTTGTTAGGTGCTTTTGAGTCATTTGGACAGGGAATAAGGAAGGCTGAAGAAGAATCTATGCATTTAATTTATGGTGTTGGAGGAGAATATTAAAAGTACATGGACTGCCAAAAGAACAAACAAATCTGTGTTGGAAGGAGTAAAACTAGAATGCTCCTAGGAAGTCAGGATTGTAAGACAACATCTCTTATACTTTGGACATATTGTCAGGAAGGGCCACTCCCTGGAGAAGGATATCATGTTTGATAAAATGGAGGATCAGAGAAAACAAGGAAGACCCAAATAAGATTTCATGGGACAGTGGCAGCAACAATGGGTTCAAACGTAGCAATAATTGCAAGGTTGGCAAGGGACCCAGCAATGTTTCATTCTGTTTTGCATTGTGTCACTATGAGTTGGTACAAATTAGATGTCACTTAATAACAACAACAAATTTTCATGTCTATCCTTTTAAATTATGAAATATATTTAACACTTTGAAAGTTTTCTTTAATTAAATTTTAAGAGACTTTATAACTATACTTATAAGAGATATATGTCTGTCATTTAATTCATTCCAATATCTTCATCTGACTTGTAAATTAATGTTGGACTCATAAAATGAGTTGGAATTTGCTAGTCCATTTTTATTTCCTGAAAGATCTTGTGTACCAGTTCATTCTTAAATGTTCTGTGGAATTCAGGAAAGTAGCCACTTGATTTTGAGTTGTTTTACTGCAAAATATTTGAACTATGAGTTTAATTTATTTCATATAATTGTTTTTGTTGTTGTAAGATACAACATAATTTAATGGTTACCAGGAGATGAGCTGAAAGAGAGAGCAGTTCACTGGCTAAAGGGTTATTGTTAGCAGCTATTGAGTTGTGTATAGGGTTTCTGAGGATATGATGTTGAGTTTGAAGTGATGACTTCACAGTTCAAACCGACTTTCCAATTCAGTGAATTATCCTACAGTGCCAAACCAGGACCCATGACTCCCAGCTAGGGGGTAGACACATATAAAGTCAAGTGACATGGAGGACAATATACAAGCAGTGGGGGGTTGGCAGAAGAATAAAGAAGACAGGTGTAGACACAGGGAGGTATTCAAGAGCTAAAGGGTTATAGTGATAAATATATAACCTTGTAACAACAGCACTCTATGTGTAGATACATGGATGGAGACACATAGGTTGAATGGACATGGGAAGAATAGTGATACAGATATATACATAAATATGCAGTTGTTAAATGCTGTTGAGTCAGATCCAACTCATAGCATCCATGTATAGGGTTTCCAAGGAGTAAATGGAGAATTTGAAATTTCCACTTCAAACCAACATTTTGGTCCAGTGTTTATCCTATGGCGATATATAAACCACAAATATATGAGTTTGAAAGAGGATATTTTTACATTGGTAATGACAGGGAGGAAGAAGGGGGGTGATTGCATTCATTAAAATAAAACTAAGTGTATGTTTTGTTGAATGTAAAACTAATGATCTTGTTTATGGACCTTCACTTAATTCACAATGAAAAAACAAAGAAAAAGGATAAAAGGAGGAAACATAAATTACCAATATCAGGAAAAAAGAAGAGACCATTAAAAAAAAAATCTTAAAAGAAATTAAAAACAAACAAATATAAAAAATATTCAGGTATCTTATGGACATCTTTATATCAATAAATTTAATAACAGATGGAAGATCAAGTATTGTAATATTTCTGATGACATATATGGTAAAATTGCCTATGTGTATGTATTAAATTAACTCTGGAGCACACCTTTTCTGGTTTAAAGCCATTCATTGTTCCCTTGTTCTGCCTCTTTGTCTATGTACAGGTTCCTCTGTCAGATGAACAATGTTGAAGAAGTACAGCCAGAATGCTCCAAAGAAGCCAGGATGGTGAGACTTCATCTCTTCTTCTTTCAGCATGAAAAACTTTGAGATTTTTATAAGAGTGGTCTCATACAATATATGTCCTTTTGTGACTGACTTATTTACCTCAACATCATGTCTTACAGATTCATCCATGTTATGAGGTGCCTTATAGATTCCTCATTATTCTTCAAAGCTGCCTAGTATTCTATTGTGTATATGTACCAAAGTTTATCTATTTTTCTACTGATGGACACTTAGAGTGTCTCCATATTTTGCTATTGTGAATAGTGCTGCAATAAAAATGGTGTGCATATATCTACTGATGCCCTGGTTCCTATTTCTTGTGGATATATACCAATTAGAAGGATTTCTGGGTAATGTGATATTTCTATTTTCAATTATCTGAGAAAGCAACACACCACTTTTCACAATATTTGAATCATTTTACAGTCCCATTAGCACTCATCTGTAAGTTTGTCATACTGTAGTTGCTGGCATGTTGCTGTGATGTTGGAAGCTATGCCACTAGTATTTTGAATACCAACAGGGTCAACCCAATGGATAGGTTTCAGCTGAGTTTCCAGATTAAGACAGACCTGGCAAGGGAGGTAGATTACATCCAAACGCTTATCCACTGAAAATCTCCAGGATAATAGTGATACACTCACTGTCATAAAGCACCAGAATATTTAACAATGAAACATGATGAATAGCACCATAATATTATCATATTTTGTGTTGGAAGATGAACCCCTCAGGGTGGAAGCACCTAAAACATGACTGGGGAAATGTTTCTTCCTCAAATTAGAGTTAATTGTGATGGCATAAATTGAGCAAAGTTTTTAGGTCCTTTATTTACTATGGGGCACAACTCAAAATGAAGAGAAACACCTGTAAATATTCATTAAATAGAACACAGATTGTAAGAAATATGAATGTAGGAAAATTAGGAGTTTTCAAGATGAATTGGAATGAATAAAGATCAGTATTCTAGGCATTAATGAACAAAAATGGATTGGTATGGGCCATTTTGAATCTGATAATCACATGGTTTACTATGCCAAGAATGAAAAATTGAAGAGGAATGGTGTCTAATTTATCATCAAAGAGAACGTTTCAAGATTTATACTGAGTGAGTAAAAACTCCAAAGGCCCACAATGAAGACGAGTTAATACCACTATTATTCAAATTTATGCTCAAACTTCTAAGCCTAGTGTTGATGAAATTAAAGAAATCTACTGACTTCTTCAGACTGAAATTATTTAAACATGCAATCAAGAAGTATTGCTAAATTCTGGTGATTGGAATGAAAACATTGGCAATGAATGTGATGGATTGGTAGTTGAAAAATATGGCCAGATGATAGCTATGATACTGAAATTCACATAACAGAATTTTACCAGACTGATGGCTTGTTCATTGCAAATATCTTTTTTTAGCAATATAAAAGACAATTGTATACATGGAACTAGTCAGAATATACAGAAATTAAATTGACTATATCTGTGGAACAAGAGGTTGGAAAAGCTCTATAACATCAGCCAAATCAAGGCCAGGGACAAACTGTGGAACAGACCATTAATTGCTCATATGCAAGTTCAGGCTGAACCTGAAGAAAATTAAAATAAGTCCATGAGAGCCAAAATATGAAATTAAACATATTCCACCTGAATTTAGAGATCATCTCAAAAACAGATTGGATGCAGTAGACATCAAGGTTTGATCACATCAAGAATACCATACAGGAAAAACACAACAGTTCATTAAGAAACCAGAGAAGAAAGGAAATAACAAATGGAAACCATAAGAGACTCCGAAACTTGCTCTTCAGTATAGAGATACTAAACCAAATGTAAGAAATGAGGAGGTAAAGGAGCTGGATAGAAAGTTTCGAAGGGGAACTCAAGGAGACAAAGTCACACATTATAATGACATTTTCAAGGATCTGAAGTTATAAAAACAAACAAACAAAGGGAAGAAACATGTTCAGCATTTCTCAAGCTAAAAGAACTGAAAAAAAAATTCAAGCCTCAATTAGAAATACTAAAGCATTCTTTGAGCACAATATTGAATGATGCTAAAAGTATAAAAAGAAAATGGAAAGAATACATAAAGTCACTTTACCAAAAATAAATGTTTGATCCTTAATCATTTCAAGTGGTACCCAATGATCAAGAGCCAGTGATACTGAAGGAAGAATTCCAATATGTCCTGAAGGCATTTGCAAATAACATGGTTGTGGAGATTGATGGAATAAAATAGAAAATTTCCAACAAACTAATGCCAAGACATTTGGTAGACAGCTGCCTTGTCTATTGATTGGAAAAGATTCATATTTGTGCCCGTTCCAAACAAAGGTGACTCAATGGAATGTGAAATTCAGAGGACAAAATCATTAAAACCACATGCAAGCAAAATTTGCTAAAGACGATTTAAAAATGGACAGGGAATTGCCAGAGTTTCAACCAGATTCAGACAAGGACAGGAAAGATGAATACCATTGCTGACCTTAGATGGATCTTGGTAGAGAGCAGAAAACAACAGAAATATGTTTAGCTGTACTTTATTGACTGCACAAAGGCTATATTTTCAGTGAGTATCATTGTAAGCTATGAATAACATTGCATTGATGGACTCAAGCATAGCAAAAATACTGAGGTTGACCCAGGACTGAGCAGTGTTTTGTTCTGCTGTGCATAAGGTCACTATGGGTCGGTACCAACTCGATGGCACCTAACAACAACTAACATTTCATTCTTTTATTGAAATCTTCTGATGCACATAAGAGACAAATTTTTAGAAGATCCCAATGATCTATTTTGTCTTCTGCTGTTTGTATAATTTTTAAAATGTTTGATAGTATATTTATGCCATATGTTAGAGCCAATAAGTTTTACCTGATTTTTCATTGATGATCTTTATTGTTCTAGATTTTAAATTTAGGTCTTTAATTGACATTGATATTTTTGTGTATGGTGTGAGACATAGGCCTTGTTTCATTCTTCTGCAAATGGATTTCCAGTTTTCCAAGCACCATTTTTTTTTTTTTTTTGGCATTCATCATTGGTTTATTCATTCATCAATTGAAAAGACAACGGGGTTGTTTCTAGTGTTGGGCTATTCATGTATAGAATTTTTTTTTAATGTTTTATTGTGAATTATATGATAGTTTACATGAGAGAACTTTAGTTTTACATTCATTCTATCGTATATTGTTTCATTGCCATGGTTCCAATC
>NW_006408711.1:6211722-6212348 GCF_000296735.1 Chrysochloris asiatica
TATGTATCTTTCATTACACTAGTACCAGGCAGTTGAATGCTGTGGTTTTGAGGTAAGTAAGTGAGCACGAGGCCTCCAAGTTTTTTCTTTTTATCTTGTTCTTTGGTTATCTGAACAATTTTTCCATAACATTTTGTGATCATTTTTTTCCATATCTTTAAAAAGTTGGTGCTGGAATCTGAAGTGTGATTGCACTGTATCTATAAATTGCTTTGGGCAGTGTTGACATTTTCACAATATTAAATATTCCTAACCATGAGGATGGTGTGCGTTCTTCCATTTTTGTGAGTGTCTTTTGGTTTCTTGTAGAAGCATATTGTGGGTTTATTTGAACAGGCCTTTTGTTCCTCTTTTACATTTATCTTTATTACATTCATTCCTAAATATTTCATATTTTGTTGAGTGTTGCTTGATAAATCAAACAAGCTCTTGCATTAAGCAAATCTGTTGCACAAGACCTCCTCAAAGTGATCAAGAGCAAAAGATGTCAGTTTGAGGACTAAGATATGCGTGAACCAATCCATGATATTTTAAAGAACCTTATATGTATATGAAAACTGGACAGTGAATAAAGAAGACTGCAGAAAAATTGATGCATTTGAGTTATTGAGTTGGAGAAGAATATT
>NW_006408711.1:6212805-6217260 GCF_000296735.1 Chrysochloris asiatica
TGTGGTAGTTGTCATTGTTAAGTGCTGTCAAGTCAGGTCTGGCTCATAGCAACCCTGTAGAGGGTTTCATAGGAATGCCTGGTAGTTTGAAATTCTGACCTTGCAATTCAAACCAACCTTATGTTCTATGGCACCACACCAGATTTTCCTTATAGCTCTGGAAAAGACTTCCAACACCATATTAAATAGTAGTGATGCTAAAGGGCATCCTTATCTGGCTCTTGTTCTCAAAGGAAGTATTTTCAGATTCTCTCCATTGACTGCTGGATTTATATATACTCTGTAAATTCTGTTGAGGGATTTCTCTTCAATTCCTATTTGGGTGAGTATTTTTATCGGGAATGGATGTAGGATTTTGTCAAATGTCTCTTTTACATCAATTAATATGATCATGTGGTCATTTTCCTTTGTTATGTTTATAGAGTGGATTCTATCGGTTGTTTTTCTCATGTGGAATCATCCTTTCATACCTGGAATGAGTCCCAACTGTTCATGGTGTATTAATTTTTTGATATGTTGTTGAATTCTATTGGCTAAGATTTTGTTGTGAAATTTTGAATCTATATTCACGAATCATGTTGTTCTATAATTTTCTTTTTAGTGATATCTTCACCTTGTTTTGGTATAAGGATTATGCTTTTTCATAAAAAAAAGTATATTTGAGTTTTCCATCCTTTTCTATATTCTGAAATATTTTAGTAAAATTGGTGTCATCTGTTCTCTGAATGTTTGGCAGAAATCACTAGTAAGTCATGTGTCCTGTACTTTTTTTTGTTGGGAGTTTTTGATTATCTGATCAATTGTTTCTTTTGCTATATAGGTCTGCTTGAGTTTTCAACTTCACTGTGTTGCTAGGTCATGTTTTTCTGTAAAATGTATCCATTTATTCTAGATTTACACATTTATTGAAGTACAATTCTTTATAGTATTCTGTTACTATCATTTGTTTTTTTTTCTATTGATGATTCTGTTTTGATGTTACCCATATTATTTCTCATGCATGTTATTTGTATCATCACCCTCATTCTTTTGTTAGAGGTGCCGATGGTTTGTCAGTTTTATTGTTTTGAGCAACAAACTTCTTGTTTTGATCCTTTCTATGGTTTTTTGGTTTTCTAATTGATTTATTTCTGCTCTAATCTTTACTATTCATTTTTTACTGGTGATTTTAGGCTCACTTTGCTGGTATTTTTTTCTGATTGTTGGAGATGTTATCTTAATCTGTTGATACTGATTCTTTCTTCTTTTTGGTTGCATGCATTTATTGCTGTAAGTTGCTCTCCAAAGCCAATGTTTTGGCATGTTGTATTTTCTTTTTCATTTGAGTCTAAGATTTTGTTGTTGTTGTTGTTTCATTTTCCATTTATTTTATTGCTCAATAGCTTTTCATCTGGGTGTTACTCAGTTTCTGTGTCTTTAATTTTGTTTCATTTTTCTTCACATTGCTGATTTCTAATTTAATAGATTGTGAGTGTTCCATGTGCACTGGAAAAGAATGTGTATTGTCCTGTTGTTGGATTGAGGGCTCTGTACAAATCTGTGAGGACTAGTTGGTTATGCTGTTTAATTCATCTGTATCTCTGTCGAATTTCTTGCTAGTTCTTTGTCCTTTATCAAAAATGATGTAGCATAGTGGGTATGTGTCAGGCTTCTAACCTCAAGGTAAGCAGTTTGAAACTACCAGCTGTTCTTTGGGAGAAAGATGCGGTTTCTGCTCCTATTAAGATTTTCAGCCTTAGAAACCCTATGTAGGATTGCTATGAGTTGGAACTGATTCCATGGCCCACCACCACCACCATAACAAGTATCTGTATTTATTATGAATAAGAACTTATTCATAATAAACTTGTATTTATTACACACAAGAATAAGTATTTCTTATTTCAATTATATTAGAGTTTGATTGATATAGTTTGAAGCTCTTTCACTGGGAGCATACATAGCTTTTATGGTTATGTACTCTTATTCATTTTATCCTTCAATCATGAGATAATGTCCTCCTTTTTCTCTTATGCTAGTTTTTGCTTTAAAGCTTATTTTATCAGCAATTAATATTGCCATTACTGCTTTTTTCTTATTGCTATTGGTTGCTATATTTTTCCATCTTTGATTTTTAATCTACTTTGTGTCTTGTAGACAGCGTATTGAAGGATTCTGTTTTCTTATCCATTCTGCTACTCTCTGTGTCTTGACTGGTGCATTTAATCCATTGATGTTTAGTATGATTATCATTAGTTATGAATTGATTGTCATCATTTTGTTGCATGCTTTGTGTGTGTGTGTGTGGTGTTGCTGTTTTCTGTGTTCCATATGTTTTTCTGTGAATTTTCTTGTCCATTTCCTTACTGCTGTTCTTTTGTATTTAGAAAGCTGTCATGCTTTTCCTTTCTGTTGATTTGGTGTGAAGGTATATAAATCTCCTTTGTGGCTACCCAGTGAATTATTAAATTCTTCCCCAGTTAAAACACTCTTTTATATTGAAAACAATTTGATTTGGATCTTTGCCTTTTGGGATTCTGTAGCTATACTTCCCCCTCTTTTTGCTTTGCAGTTGTGTTGATTTTTAATTTATATCTCTGATCCCTTATTTTCTGTCTTATAAGTTTGTTTTATAAAGGATACTTCCATAGCTGTATTAAACACTGGTTGGTGTTGCTGTGTATGTCCATCTTCGATTGTTCTCTGCTGCTGTTAGTTCTCAGTCCAAAGGAATTCCTTTTGTAGTTTTGGCAAAATCGTTTTTTACAAATTCCTTTAATTTCGGTTTCTCTGGAATTGCTCTAATTTTACCTTTGTATTTCAGGGACTGTTTTGCTGGGTATATGATTCTTGCTTGGCATTTTTTTTTTCTTTCAAAATTTTGTGTATGTCTCCTAATTACCTTCTTGCTTGTATGGTTTCTGTTGAGAAATCAGAATTTAATCTTATTGGTTCTCCTTTGTAAGTACCTTTTCATTTTTCACAAGCTGCTTTCAAGATTCTTTCCTTGTCTTTGATATTGGAGAGTTATGGTATGTCTTATTGATTTTTCCCTTTGGATTAAATTTTGCTTGAGGGAGTTCAGATTCTTCAATGGTTGTCTTCTCATCTTTCATTATATTAGGGAAATTTTCTTTCAACAGATCTTAAACTGTCTTTGACATGCTTTGTCTCTTACTTTTCTGGAATTCAAACCACAAGTAAGTTACTTCTCTTTATATTGTCACACATGAATCATAGACTTCCTTCATTTTTTGTCATTCTTTTTTCTGATTGTTCTTCTTGCTCACTAGTTTTGAGAGATTTATCTCACAAATTTGGGCTTCCATTGATTCAAATCTATTCCTTTGTCCTTTCAATATACTGCTAGTTTCTGAAATTTTAGAATTAATCTTCTGAATTTCTATTTGAAGTTTTTTTTTTTTTAATTGTAGCCAATCATTTATGGGTTATGTTTGATTGTTCCTGTAGTGCTTTCCAGAATTATTACTTGTTTGCCTCTGTTGTTGTTGTTGTTAAGTGCTGTAGAGTCACTTCTGACTCCTAGCTACTCTGTATAGGGTTTCTGAGAAACAGCTGATGATTTTGAACCACCAACTTTGCAGTTCAAACTGACATTTCCCTCTACCTTTCTGTCAGTCCTTTGGATGTGCCTAAATATTATTCTATGAATTCTTTTTCAAGTAGTTCTAATGCCTTTTTACCTAAAAAATGTTTTGTAACTCTACCTCTTATTCACTTGTTTGAGCCATTTTGTCTTGTTTCTTCATGTGAGCAGAAATTGCCTGCTACTTTTGATATATTGTGATGTTTTTGTATTTGTATGAAGTTGATAATAGTATGTTTGTGAATT
Organism: Chrysochloris asiatica; assembly: GCF_000296735.1. Lineage (NCBI taxonomy): Eukaryota > Metazoa > Chordata > Mammalia > Afrosoricida > Chrysochloridae > Chrysochloris > Chrysochloris asiatica. The sequence continues at coordinate 6,216,638 of NW_006408711.1, forward strand.
ATTAGGTATTTGCCAACTGCTTGCTGGTGTGTGTTATCATAAGATGATATTTTGCACATTTTCTTTCACTCTTTGTGCTAATGTTGGGTGCTGTCACTGTTCCAGTGTATAGCAGCTGGTATTGGCTTTTGTCCAACAGATGGGGTAATAGAGGTTATAGTTACAGCTGAGCTTGGTGGTTATATTTTCTGTCTTCTGTCAGGTAAAACAAGAATAGATAACACACATTCAAGAGAGAAGGAAAACACACAAACCAGTAAGCAACAGTTAAAAAAAGAAAATAGAAATTAAAATAAAATTAGAAAACAGGTTACAGCTAACAAAAGAGTGCAGAAACCAAAGGGTGAAAAGAATGAGAGGAAAATAAAATAATAAAAGGAGAAAAAAAATAAAAGAGAGAAAATAAAAATAAAAAGACCAAACACTATTATGTAAAGAAATAAGTAAAAGGAAAACACCAGAGAGTAGTAATACAAAAAAAGAATTAAGAAATAAGTAAAAATTGATTTACATGGAGCTCTGGTAGTGTAGTGGTTGTGAATTGGGCTGCAAACCTTAAGGTCAGCAGTTTGAAACTACCAGCTGTTCCACGGGAGAAAGATGAGACTTTCTGCTCCCATAAA
>NW_006408711.1:6218025-6221728 GCF_000296735.1 Chrysochloris asiatica
ATGCAAAAGCTGGACAGTGACTAAAGAAGATCATAAAAGAATTGATGCTTTTGAGTTATGATGTTGGGGGATATTACTGAAATTGCCATGGGATGCCAAAAGAACCGATAGATCTGTTTTGGAAGAAGTGCAGCCAGAATGCTCTGTGGAGGCCAAGATGGACAAACTTCGTCTCTCATACTTTGGACGTATTCTCAGGAGGGACCATTCACTGGAGAAGGACATCATGTTTGGAAGGTGGAGGGTCAGAGAAAAAGAGGAAAACCTCCCCAATGAGATGGATTGGACAAGTGGCAGCATCGCAGACTCAAGTGTGGCAACAGTAGTGAGGTTGGCCCAATATTGGGCAGTGTTTTGTTCTGCTGTGCGTAAGGTTGCTATGAGTCAGTATCAACTCGATGGCACTTAACAACAGCAACAACATGCTGTCGAGTTGGTACCGACTTATAGTGGCTCTATGTACAACAGATTGAAACACTGGCTTGTCTGAACCAACCTCACAATCGTCCCTTGAGCCAATTCCTGCTGCCACTGTGCCAATCCATCTAGTTGTGGGCCTTCCTCTTTTTTCGCAGACTCTTCACTTTACCAAGCAAGATATCCTTCTACAGAGACTAGTCCCTTCTGATAATATGTCCTTAGTATGAAAGACAAGTCTGGTCATCCTGACTTCGAAGAAGCATTCTGCCTGTACTTCTTCCAACAGAGATTTGTTTGTTCTTTTGAGGTCCAAGGTGCTTTCAATATTTTCCTCCAACAAAATAACTCTTATCAATTTTTCTAAAGTCTTCTTCATTCATTGTCCCACTTTCACATGCATATGACGTTACTCAACAGAAGCATTATAGGTTGGTAAGGAGAAGCAGAAAAATAAATAAACAAACAAATAAATAAATAAAAAGAGAGTCTCAGCCTTCATTGGCAGCTTGTGTTCCACTTCTCTTTCTACTTGCACTTTCTGCTGCTGCTACGAGACCTGTCCAGTAGCCATGGAGGAAGGGATCACCATGCTCATCACCCAAGGCTTCCACATATGCAAAGCCAGCTTTGTGGTCCAGGAAACCTTGCACCATCATTCCCCTCCATCGTGTAGTCCCACTCTGCGCCAAGTCATCATGGTGGGCTTGGGCCAGAAGGACAACTGTGTGGGTGATGAGGTCCAGAGCAAGAGGGGAATGCTGACCCTCAAATATGTTCAAGCACAGCATCATCACACACTGGGGTGACACGGAGAAAATCTGCACCACACCTTGTGCAATGAGCTCGCATAGTCTCTGAGAGTTCCCTTTGCTGCAGACCAACCAGAAGACCACCTTTAACTCCATCATGAAATGTAACTCCATCGTGACATCTGAAAGGGCCTGTATGCCAACTCGGTGCTAACAGGCTGGACCACCATATACCTAGGCATTATTAACAGAATGCTGAAGGAGATAGCAGAGCTGGCACCCATCATCATGAAGATCAAGATCATCGCTCCCTCCCTAACACAAGTACTTTGTCTGCATCGGCAGTGCCATCCTGGCTTCACTGTCTAACCTCCAACAGATCTGGATCAGCAAACAGGAGTATGATTAGTCGGCCTCCTCCACATTCTGTGTGAATTAACAGCAGATGCCACTTGAGCTCATTATCTCATGCTCACCTGGTGAAACTGGAAGAAGCCTTAGATAAAAAATTGTCCTGGAAGCCTGTATCTCGATATCAGCAGCACTAGATTGTAGGGCCTATTGCTAACCTTGACCTTGTATTCAGTTACTTGTTCCCTTGGTCTGTGTTTTATATCTTGTACATATTTTTTATTTAAACCCCTCGAGCATGTGAATTGGTCACATGGTGGGGAGAAGTCCATTGTTGTGGGAAGTATGTGCATGGAATTAATGCTATGAGCTGATGGCTCTAGGATCCCCTGAAAGGCTGGTAATCAGTCCAGATTGGTCATTATAGCACTCTTGTTGGCCTGTCAAGTTTAGAAGAATCTGAGCCTTGGAACCAGTTTCATTTCTTAACTGATGTTCTCCCACTAGACACCCATGGGTTGTTACTTGCCTTGAGTTGGAATATGGTTTGCATTTAAACCTGTAAACTCATTAATCTGTTTAATTTATGTAAGGTTTTTGCATGCAATTCTCAACTCTGATATGACAATAAATTTTGTTTTTTCTACTATCAAGTGCCAATATCAAGTCCCAACAACACAGCCTTGTGTATGGAGAAATAAAAGTGCTGCAGTGAAAATAAATAAAAGGGGAGACAGCGAAGACAGAAAACAAGAGATACAAAGGAGAGGACAAATGAATATAGAAACAAAAAAAAATGGAAGAAAAAAACAAACAAGGGGCAAGTGCCAGACCCAGAGAGGACAGAATTCTGAGGTCTCTTGCCAGCTACAGACTTCAGGTGGTAGGCAAGGAAGGGATGAGATAGTAATACTCAATTCCTGTAGGGCTAGGTGTTGTCAGATAGGTACCCAATCTGGAAGTAATTGATGCAGACACCACAGCATCTTGGACATTAGGGTATTTTCATCGCAGAGAGGAGTCAAGAGTGAGAGGTTCCTCCAGTCCAAGAATAGGCAGAATCAAACCTTAGTCTAAGTGCCTGAGTTGGTGTTGCTAGCTCCCCACTCATTTAAATGCAACTTTGACAGCAAGGGGAACCAAAGCTTCCCTGGGAGTTTCTGAAGATGGGGTCTGACAACACCTCTAGTTTCCATGGTATTGTGGGGTACAAGAAGAAAACAACGACAACAACAAAATGTCCCTTTTGGCTGGGTCAGTGGCAAAGATCAAGAATTTCTTTTCTCCGTTTCTTTATTTTTTTCTTCCCCCATTCATCTGTTCAGTTGTCTTTCCTAGTGAAGGCTAGCATAGGGCTAGCCAGGGCCAACTATGAAGATCTGGAGCAGGATTTGCCAAAACACAATTTATGCAGACAAAGCTCCCCCTCCTTTAATGAATGGGACTCAAAACTACAGTTCTCATTTCAGTGCCTCTCTGACCTCTGTTAAAAGCGGTATGTTCCCTAGTGATTTATGCAGGTGAGGGCAAGCCTCACTTCTGGTCATCAGGGAAGTGTGGGAAACAAGAAAAAAAATCCCACCTTTGTCTCTCCAAGCCACAGATATGTTTCAGGAACACCAATAACTTCTCTTGTTTCTGAAGCTATTCACAAATATTCAAGATGGCTGAGCCCGTCTGGACATGGGATCATATCATCAGTCTCTACTTATTTTGTCTTGTCTGCTAAGCTTTCTCTCCTAGTAAGCATTCAGTGTAATTCTCCATCCTTTCATCTGAAGCTCAGAGTTCCAGTACTATCACCTGCATATATTTAGTTTGGTTATCTGCATCTCTGTTGTAGAGGGTCCATACAGCCTGCCTGTCTAGTCCATAATCTTTATGCGTAATCATTTTCTTGTTTGCTCTGAAACTCTGAAAGCTTAATCATTCTTGAAAAAGGAGTCTGTATCTGATTTATCATTTCAAATAATCATCTTTTATTTTCATTGGTTTTTTTCTGTTTTTCTATTTCAAATTTCATTTATTTATTCCCTTATCTTTATTGTTTTCTTCCTTAGGCTTGCATTGATTTTTTAATGTGGTAACCAAGATATTTTAAATATATAGTGCTTAAATAATTGCACAACCATATGCAATGCTGCTTAATAAAACATGGCTTTGCTGATCAATATACATAATTA
>NW_006408711.1:6225588-6226933 GCF_000296735.1 Chrysochloris asiatica
GACTCCATCACACATAGCAACAACAACAACAAATTGTATGAATGCTTAAAAAATAAAAACACAAACTCTAAATAGTCCACCAATGTATTAGCAATAGATTGCAAAAATGCATAATGGGAAAGACAAATTAAATGACTTTCAATGTTCCATTTGAAAATAATAAATCAGAATTTAGAGGAAGACAAATTTAACATAGATAAGCATTCCATTTCAATGTAGGTTTGAACCACAAGGTCAGTGGTACAAACTCACCAGCTGCTCTTCAGAAACCTTATACAGGGTCACCATGGGTTAGAAAGGAGCTTGGGTAGTGTAGTGGTTTCGAGTGGTGCTGCTAAACTCAAGGTCAGCAGTTCAAAACTACCAGCCATTCCGTGGGAGAAAGATAAGGCTTTCTGCTCATGTAAAGATTTACAGCTTCAGAAATCCTGTGCAGGGTCACTATGATTCGGAACAGACTCTATGGCACATACCACCACTACCATGGATCAGAACCGACTCTACTACATTAACAATAACAAATTTTGGAACATTTTGGGTACTGAATCATTTTCAACTATGTTAGGCTTTAATGCATGACAATAATTTGATTTTGCTTTTCATCATGCTATATAATGTCTCTGCCTGAAGGACACAAAAGGCATTATCTTTCAAAGTCTTAAATAAAAATGATAAATTTAAGCTATTAAAGCTCAAAGAAATGAGAACTTTCTATATAACTTATACTAATCAACAGGGAAATTATTCATTAGCCAGTTTACCAAATAAGTATTGAATTTGGAAATGGGCTTTAGCAGGTTTAACAGCAAGATTGCATTCAGATTGCCTAATCATAGAAGGATAAATTTACAGAAAAGCCCATGGGAAAGAATCAAACAAGTTTTGAATTCCTAAATTTAAGAATACCTTTAACTTAAAAATGTACTGTACATTAAACATTTTTTGTTAGTAACAAGCATAACATTTGAAAGTCTTTCTCTTTCTCTTTCATTATCCACTGCAGCCTTCCTGTTTCCAAAGGAATAGCAAAGCTTAACAGATAGATTCATGTGGAAATAGAGGCTTTTAAAATCAAATAAGAGTATTTGTTCCTGATGAACTTATTATATTCATTTTCCTAATCAATTCATAGTTTGAGGGAGGAAACTAAAGACATATCTTCTTCAAATGGGGAAAAAAAAAATTTTATGCTGGGAATCTTGGCTGATTTCATCTATATTCTTAGGTACTTTTTCATGTGACCTACTATCAGTCTGGATACACAGGTCAGCATCAGCAAGATATTTGCAAAGTTTGGAAGTTGGTGGAGATACAATTTATATCCAATTGTTGTTGTTGTTAATTG
>NW_006408711.1:6227823-6229119 GCF_000296735.1 Chrysochloris asiatica
TTCAAACACATTGGCCACTCCTTGGAAACTATACAGGATTACTATGAGTTGGAACTGACGTGACAACACTTAATAACACCATCAACAGCATGACTGTTGCTGTAAGTTACCATAATTCAGATCAATGGAAAGTTGTCTTTCTTAAGACAGAACAAAAATTTGTTCTCATTGACTTGATTTAAAAAAAAAAAAAGGTAAGTAACAATGCTAGCAGGATGCCCACAATTTAAATGTCAACTTACATCCTACTCATTGTAAAATCACAGTTTGAGAAAGTCATCATGAAGCCACACTAATAAGATTCAGACAGTCTTCTACAGAAAACTACCAATGAAGGGAGAAATAATCATTTCTGAAAAGTAACATAATGAAACTATGTTTATCAAGGTAAAAAGTTCATTGTCATATAAAATAAAATAAAATTCATACTACTTACTGACATAAAATATAGTTCCCCTGGAGAGACCTTACTCCTAATCTTAGTCAAAGGGCACATAGGCAATTAAACTTATGCAAATGCCACAATCAATCATTTTGGAGCATTCTATTAACAATGGATTTCCTAATTTACCACAGCCAAATAAAATGTTTCAACTATACCAAATTGCCACTTGTCAGGCTAAAAAGGGCATAGACCACTGACTTTTGCCTGAAACAGAATGTGACTATAGAGTACAATACACATACAGGCTGGACTGGAAAACAAAACTTTCCTGCTCATAAAAAAAATCCTGCTCATGGAAAAACCCTATCTAGGTTCAAAACTATCCAAAAACATGGTTCAGACACACTGTTGGAACACTGAGTCCACCAAAGTAATTGAATACTTGTAGAAAAATCAGAGATTTTCAAAAATATGTATACAATGTTGTGGGTTTTTTAAAGTTTTTATTGTGATTTATGTGTTAGTTTACATGGGTGAACATTATCTTTACATTCATCCTAGTGTACCTTTGTTTCATTACAATGATTAAAATCCCCTGCATGCATCATCAAACACCCAAAGGGTACACCCCACACTCCTGCACACACACAATCCAGCCACCAGCACACAGCCCCTCTCTCTCCCTGAATCCAGAGTCCCCAGCTACTCCTCCTGTTCATGTCACTGCCTCTGCTTCCATCCCTAGTGCTTCTGCCTTTCCGAACACGGTCTCACACTTCATTTTTCTTCCATGATGGTTTCTGGGATCTCTGTTCCTGGACAGCAAAATCAGCACTCCCCTCCTTTTGCTACTAAACATTTACATTTCCAACACTCACTGTCAGACCTGATAGCAATCATACCCTATTGAA
>NW_006408711.1:6230178-6231196 GCF_000296735.1 Chrysochloris asiatica
TCTTCTTTCTTCCTCCAGTCATGTTGTGATCTTCCAGCCATTGATACCATGTCAGATGGGTACTATTTGCAAGTGCGGGTGTTCTTATGCATCCCCCCTCTACTTATATCAGCTGGATGCTTCACACTCCTTTCTAGTTCTCTAGGGCCATGTTCCTGCCCCTGGGCCCAGGAGTCCCCAGGTCTCATCATACTGCTGGTTAACCAGGTCTCAATCCAGGTTAACAGGAATCTATTGAATGTGGTCAGAATTAGTTCACAACTTCATTGCTGTTTTCCCCCCTCTTCTCCTTATTGGTGACCAATGTGGACAGCAGCAGAACCATATGCCTGCTAGTGCATTCCATTTGAGTTTGTCTTGGAAGGGGGTTTGCCTTGAAGGGACCTGACAACTTTCTTTGCTGGCTCTCTGGGTAACAACTTGCTTGTTCTTATAGTAGTCAATCAGACTGTTGCTGTTGTTTTTTTTCCCCTGATGGTCTTTCTTTCAAGAATTATCTTCTGTTCTTGTAGCTGCTCCAGACTGGTCTGCTTGTCCTTTCACGTGGAATGTCCCACCTCAGAAGATTCTGGATGATGATCAGGATTCCACCTATGGTCTTATGCAATGCAAAGGCTCTGAAGGGAGCCTCCTTCACTGGGCAAGTACTAACCCCTTTTTAGTTATTCCAAACAGTTATAGGCTGAAGATGAACTTACAAGCTTTCTATGGTGATGTTTCTGGCTATTCTTCTATCTGCCATTCAAGTGTCTCTTTTACAATAGTAGACAAGGGAAACCAAGATTCAACAGACAGCCAAGCATCTTAATATCATTTTCCCACTTTTACCCATTCAAACCAAGCCTCCATTTTTGTATCCACAAGCCTGTTGTTCCACATGTATGCATAGATCATTATTTAACTCTGTCCCATTTAGCCCAAATAAGCCTACCTAGCTATTCTCCCATCTGCCTTATTTTTCCTTTCCCCTTCCCCTTCTAGTGTGTTGCACTCCTTCCAACACTAAACTATCCTGTGC
>NW_006408711.1:6244284-6245033 GCF_000296735.1 Chrysochloris asiatica
AAAAAAACCCTGAAGCATACATAATTCTGGAGTATTTTCTCTTGTTTCTGGCACACAGTTCTCATTTTGTGATCTCCATGAATATTGTATAATTGTTGCTCTCTATGCAGTTCAAGAGAATACTCATATTGTACTGCTGAGACGATTCTACATAAAGTCTTATAAAGAATTCCCAGAGCTCAGCAATGACAAAGAGTCTAAATAAAAACAAGTGATAGAAGGAAATCCTCTTCTAGGAAAGTGAAGTCAAATCATCTTTAAGATACTGGGAGAGAATGAGAATAAGCTATATATTCCAAGAAAATCTTACAAAAATCACTTTATTTATAATCACACTCCTTAATTTTCAAAAAACTAAAACTAAACTAAAAGACCAATTTATAAGTCACAGGGTCAAAACAAACAAACCAACAGAAAAATTCCATTCTTCATGCAAGTTTGCCCACAATCTAAAATGCTATGTTGTTGTTGTCAAGTACTGTCGAGTCAATCTGACCCAGAGCAACTCTGTATATGATTTCCAAGTAGTGGCTGGTAGGTTTGAGCTGCTGACTTTGTTGTTAGCAGTCCATTGTTTATCCAACATCATCATAGCAGGACTTACAAATGCTATCGGAATAGGTATGAATTGGAAATTCCTTGCTGATCCTAAATACTATGAAATAAAATAAACATACTAAATAAATTTTGAATCTTACAACCACATGGTTTACTATGCAGGGAATGACAAATTGAAAAGGAATGGTGTT
>NW_006408711.1:6246930-6250812 GCF_000296735.1 Chrysochloris asiatica
TATGCAGATGATACAACCTTGCTTGCTGAAAGCGAAGAGGACTTGAAACATTTCCTTATGAAGATCAAAGAGCACAGCCTTCAATATGGATTGCATCTCAACATCAGGAAAACAAAAATCCTCACCACTAGACCAATAAACAACAGTCGATGGAGAAGGATGTCATGCTGGGTAAGATGGAGGGTCAGAGAAAAAGAGGAAGACCCTCAACGAGATGAATCGGCCAGGTGGCATAATTGATGGCGTCAAGTGTGGCAGTGGTAGTGAGGTTGGCCCAGGATTGGACATTGTTTTGTTCTGCTGTGCATGGGGTCACTATGAGTCGGTTCCAACTCGATGGCACCTGACCACAACAACAACAAGAAGTAAATTTTAAAGTCCTGATATGGTGATTCAGGAATACCACTGGACTGATAACTACAGGTCACGGGTTTAAACCTACCAGCCAGTCCTCAGAAAACTTATACAGGGTGGTTATGAGTCAGAATTAATTCTATGGCACTTAGCAACACAATAAGAAGTAAATTTTAGAGCCAAAAATTATGTCCATAAAGACATAGAATGAGTTTTTTGCTTGTTAAAATAAAGTGCTAATATTATAGAAACCCACATTTATCCCACATTTAAGCTAAAAATGCATTCATGTAAGAGGTTTATTAGCAAACAGTACAATTTTAATGCTCAGTTTTGAAAATCAGCCATTCAAGAGTGATTCAGACAACTGTCACAATAATTGAAGTACTAAAATGTGGGATTAAAAAACAAAACTAATTCTTTTGACTTGATTGAGCTATGGGAAATCAAACAAGACATTAACTAATTAGTTGTTTTTGTTAAGTGCCATCGAGTTGGTTCCAACTCATAGATACACTGATTGGGATTTCTGAGGAACAGTTTGTGGATTTGAATTGCTGACTTTGCTGTTCGAAGTTAAGTGCTTTTCTTACAGTGCCACACCAGGAGTCCATATGTGTACTCTTTTGGTTTTTGTTAAGTGTTGTACAGAACGTTATGACTCATAGTGACCCCCATATAGGGTTTTCAAGAAACAGTTAATGAGTTTTAACTGCCCATCTTGTGTTTCACAGTCCAGTACTGATCCTACAGCCCCATACCAGTATTCCAGATGTGTACTAGATAGTGTGTAAAGCTTTACAATTATATAACCTTTCACTAAAATCCAAAAGTTGCTGGTGTCTTAGAGCATTTATTTTAATGCTCTAAGATAGGAGAAACAAAGACTAGGACCTAAGCAAAGTGGAAGGTTATATTGAAGAAATAATGTCATGCTGTTGTTAAGACTTATTAAATGAGTTCCTACTCATAGGCACCTGAGGAAACATTGGTTCTGCACCATTCTCACAAAAAATGTTGTGTCTAAATATACTGTTATAGCCACTGTGTCAACCCATCTCATTGTGTATCTTCCTATTTGCTGTTGATCCTTAACTTTACCAACCATGATATCCTTCACAAGGGATTGTTGTTGTTATATGCCGTGGAGTCAGTTCCGACTCATAGCGACCCTGTACAGGGTTTCTGAGGCTATAAATCTTTACGGGAGCAGAAAGACTCATCTTTCTCCCACAGAACAGCTGGTAGTTTCGAACTGCTGACCTTGCGGTTTGCAGCCCGATTCATAACCACTACGCAACCAGAGCTCCTTTGGTCTCTCCTAAGAACATGTTCAAAGTCAAGGACACATAGTCTCACTGTTCTCATGTCTAAGAAACATTCTGGCTGTTCTTCCAAGACATATTTGCTAGTTTTTCTGGCAGTCCAAGGTATATTCAAATTTCTACCTCAACACCATAAATCAAAAACATTAATTCTTCTTAGGTCTTCTTTATTCATTGCCTAGCTTTCAAATGTTGTATTATAGTGAAATGTGCAAGATTTAGAATTGGAAAACCAGAAGGAAAGAACATGCTTGGCATTTCTCAACCTGGTAAAACTGAAGAAAACAATTCAGACCTTGATAACCATACTTCTTCTTTGCATGTATATGAATGTTATATTCTTACAGACAGATCTAGGAATGTTCTTTCTGACAACTAATGCACTACCATTCCTGTGCAATTTGTTGTTCCTGGCATGGTAAACCACATAGTTTCTTGATCCAAAATGGCTAAAATTAGTCCATTTCAGCTCACTAATGCCTAGAATATTGATGTTTATTTGTTTCATTTAATGTTTGACAATGTCCAATTTTCCTATATTGATACTTGGTACATTCCACATACTGATTATTAATGATTGTTTGCAGCTATTTCTTCTCATTTTCAGTTGAGCCATATCAGCAAATGAAGTTCTGCCTATGTCATTAACATAAACACTAATCTGAGGAAGCATCTCTTGCCCAGTAATATTTTCAGTGCCTTTCCACCTGAGGGGCTCATCTTCTGACATTATGCCTGACAGTATCCCATTGCTATTCATAAAGTTTTCAGTAGGTAACTATTCAGAAGTAATCCATCTCTCCTTCTTCCTAATCTATCTTAATTTAGAAACTCCTCTAATACCTGTCCACTATGGATGATGCTGCTAGTATTTAAAATACTGGTGTCATAGCTTCCAGCACCACAGAATGAAAACTAATGGACTAGAATTGGAACAAAACAACATGTAACAGGAAATTAAGTTGATGGTGTCTAATATAGTTCCAAACTTTAAAAAGGTGTTGGTAACCAGAATATGTTAATTTTGTAGGACATGAGTCCTTATTAATTTGTGTGTACTTGTTAATAAAACAAAGAAACTAAACTTTTCAGTATTTCTTTTGGTTAAAGAACTAACGAAAAATTCTTGGAACATAAAGGATAATGTTAGTGAAAAGTATTATAATTTTTATTAGGTCTCCTTGAGTCATTTCGGACTAATAGTTATCCTATGAAAAATTAGAACTAAGCATTGCCTGGTCCTGTGTGATCCTCACGATTGTTGTTATGTTTGCAGCCATTTTTGTGCCACTTTATCAATCCATCTCATTGGGGGGTTTTCCTCTTTTTCACTGGCATTCCACTTTATCAGACATGATGTCCTGCTCCAGAGACTGGTCCCTCCTGACATGTCCAAAGTTTGGGATAACTCTTAAGATTTTCACTTAAAAGGAGCATTCTGGCTATACTTCTAAGATAGATGTCTTTGTTCTTACATTTCATGGTACTTTTAATATTATCTGCCAACACCATAATTAAATTGCATTGATTCTTCTACAGTATTCCTTATTCATTGCCCAACTTTCACATGCATATAGAGCAATTAAAAATACCATGGCTAGGATAAAAAACACCTTAGTCCTGAAAAATGACATATTTTCTCTTTAAAACTTTAAGGAGGCATTTGCAGTATATGTGTCTAATGTAATTAGCCTTTTATATTCTTGACTGTGGCTTTTGTGAGCTTTGATTGTGACATCAAACAAAATGAAATCTTAGACAACTTCAAACTTTTCTTCATTTATTATGATGTTATTTATTGGTAGAGTTGTGAAGGTTTTGTTTTCTTTACTTTGAAGTGTAATAAGTGTAATTCATATTGAAGACTACAGTTTTTTTATCTTCATAAGTAATTATCTTAAGTCTTCTCTGCTTCTGTAGGATAAGCACAGACCACAAAATCAGTTTGAAACTGAAAGCTTGGTGGTTCAAATTTACCAACTGTTTCCTTGGAAACATTATACGGGGTCATATGAATCAGAACCTAATTGATGGCACATAAAACAACAATTTCAGAAAAAAAAAAAGGTTGTATCATCTTCATATCACAGGTTGTTAGTGATTCTTCTTCTAATACTAATACAAATTCTTCACACAATCCAGCTTCTTGAATTATTAGTTCAACATATGGATTGAGTAAGTATGGTAAAAGGATGCAGCCCTG
>NW_006408711.1:6251282-6251819 GCF_000296735.1 Chrysochloris asiatica
ATTTCATTTGGATAATCTTGCTTTGAAATGGGCACACATATGAATCTTGTTTCAACTGAGCAAGGTAGTTATTTTCCAAATTTCTTGGCATAGAAAAGTGAGTTTATCCAGCAACGTACTGGCTTTGTATTCCAACTATTTCTGATGCCCTGTTTTTACTAATGCTTTCATTACAGCTTGTACTTGTTCCTCCAATGTCATCAGTTCTTTAGCATATGGTGTCTCTTGAAATAACTGACAATCAACCAATTATTTTGGTGCAATGACTCAGTGTATTCCTTCCATCTTCTTTTAAAAAGTTTTTTAAAAGTGGTTTTTTTTGGTTGTTTTTTGTTTTTTTGTTTTTTGTTTTGTTTTTTTCTCTTTTTGCCATATCTGCTCAGCTTTCTCTTCTAGTAAGCATTCAATGCACTTATCTATCCCTTCATCTGAAGCTCCAAGTTCCAAGACTATTATCTGCATGTGTTTCATTCAGTTATCTGTATGTTTGTTGTAGAGGGTCTGTACAACCTTTCTGCCTAGTCTACTATCTTGCTG
>NW_006408711.1:6257944-6259933 GCF_000296735.1 Chrysochloris asiatica
CTTCAATTCTAGTAAGGTTTGCTTTATATATCTTGGTGCTTTTTCATTGGGAAAATAGATATTTATTATGGTTATGTCATCTAGCTCAATTGACCCTTTGATCATGAGATTGTGTCATTCTTTATCTCTTATGCTGGTTTTTGTCTTAAAATTTACTTTATTGGAGATTAGTATTGCCACTCCTGCTTTTTTTTTGTTATTCCTTCTTCCTAGTCTAGTTTCATGTGGAAGGTCATCTGAAACCTGCCCACCATGGGTAACCCTACTAGTATTTAAAATACTAGTGGCACAACATTCAGAATCACAGCAACTCACAAGCCAGCACAGTATGACAAACTGACAAGGATTCTGAAATCTGGAATTCATATTTTCTGGAATCCTACCCAATATGCTTATTAATGTTTTGGCTAATGAAAATAATTGGAAAGAGTTTGTAGGGCCAGGAGAGGAAAAAAAAAAACCTGCACAATATTTTTGCTTAAAGTAGCTAGGCTATGATCCAAAAAAAAAAAAAAAAGAAGGTTTGAATTCAACCAGAGGTGCACTGGAAGAAAGGCCTGGAAATTTGCTTCCAAATTGTTATCGTCATTAACATTCTATGGAGCACAGTTCTACGTTGACACACATGTAGATACTATGACTAAACATATTGATTAAATAAATACAGAAATTGGTGTTTTGGTGTCCATTTAAATTTCATTTTCATTAACTATGGCCTATCTGGAGTCCTGGTGTGGCTCTGTGGGTTAACGTGCTGCATTACAAAGTCTGTTTGAACAGCAAGATCTATTACTTAATCTCACCACCCACTCCTCAGTTGCTGTTGGTAGGAAATGACTGGATGGCACTTAACAGCAATAACAACAACAGTCACATAAATAATCTATTCATTTCAGTTTATTTTCTCTGTTTTAATTATATGATAGAAATAGTCACTGCTTTTCTTGGTCTATCCTGACACTATCCCTGTGCTAAAGGAGCTCTGGTAGCATAGTGGTTACAAATTGGGTTGCCAACCTTAAGGTCGGAAGTTAGAAACTACCAGCCATTCTGCAGGAGAAAGATGAGGTTTTCTGCTCTCGTAAAGATTTACAGTTGAGGAAACCCTGTGCAGGGTCACTATGAGTCAGAACTGATTCCATGGTTCTTAATAACAAACACCAACATCACTGTATGAAAAAGTAGCAAAAGATCCAATTCTGTACTGCTCCATAAGTGTGAACGAGGGACCTCCATATGTGGAATCATCTATACTGATAGGAAATAATTTAATATATTTTTTCCTGGAAATGGCCAAATTAAGGAACAGTTTATGTCTTAAAACGATACATGCCATTGTTAGAAGATTAGGATACTTTGGAAAAGTTAATACTTTTGTGTTTTCTTTTAATAAGAAATATATCATTTCAACCTGGCCCCAACATTTTTCTACATGAAATGATTTAACGTGTATTGCTAGAACTTTTATTTCAAAACACATTAAGGCCACATATAAGTATTTTACATTTAATGATATATAAATGTAGTCTGCAATGTAATAAGTTGACTGGTATTTGATGAATATGCCGTCCTATCAATACATCAATTCTTTTAAGATAAAGGACAGTGTTGCTGAAATGATCAATCCCATGAAAAGTAATACTATAAAATGTGATCAAAGTGATAAATAGGCATAAGATGAATAAAGGACAATTTAAATCTTGGTGAATAGTTGATAACTCACTGACCCAATCATGAGGCATTCTGCTCATGTAAATACAGATTTATAGCCTCTGAAACCCTGTACAGGTCACTATGAGTCAGAACCGACTCCATGGCACACAGCCACCACCACCATCATATTTATATCTCTGAAAATTAAAAAAGTATCCACAGTATTTATTATTTAGAGAACAATGATGCATTTTCCCCCTTGAGTTGAGTAGATAGAAAATCTTACATTAAAAAAAAAAAAAAAAAATGCTTCTATTGAAATATATTATGAAAGTG
>NW_006408711.1:6261532-6262987 GCF_000296735.1 Chrysochloris asiatica
GTGCTTTCTATGTGCTTATCTTCTCTTCCTCAGCAGAAAAAAACATAAATAAATAAGTAGCTACTGTTATTGCCCTAGGCACATGTTGTTGTTGTTAAATGTCTTCCAATTTATTCTAACTTATAGCAACCTTATGCAAAATAGAATGAAACACTGCCCAATATGTTGACATATTCATGATTGTTATATTTGAGCTCATTATTGCAGACACTATGTCAACCCAACCCCTTGATGGTCTTTCTCTTTTTTGACAACACTTTACTTCACTAAACATGATGTCCCTTTCCAGGGATTGGTCCCTGCTGATAATATATTCAAATTATAGGAGATGAAGGTGCACCATCTTCCCTTTAAAGGAGCAATCTGGATTTGCTTCTCCAAGGAAGATTTGTTCTCTTGGAAATCTGTGGTATTTTCAATATTCTTCTCCAACACCATCATTATAAACCATCCAGCTTTCAGATGTTTATGAGGCAATTGAAAATACCAATGTTTAGGTCAGAAAACCTTAGTTCTCAAACTGATAACTTTGTTCTTAAGCCCTTTAAAGATGTGTTTTGTAGTGGATTTGCCCAATGCAATATATCCTTTGATTTCATTATTAGGGATGGTGTGATGGAATGGCAAAGAATGGGAGCAAAGGGTTAGGACTATGGCTAGGTCTAGAAGTAGTGAAATTCTATAGGATAAGCCAAGTGCAAGGTCAGTGGTTCAAACCCATTGATGGCACTTAACAACAACAACAACAACAATCCTAACACTAAATGAAGCCCTAGACCTTTTCTGTTATTGTTTGTTTGTTTTGTTTTCTATACGCAGTCAATTCCGTTCCAATTCATATAACAGTGTAAAGGGTTTCCAAGGAGTGGCTGATGAGTTTGGACTGTGGACCTTGTGATTCAAACTGACTTTTCAGTCCAGTGCTTTATCCCACAGAACCACACAAGGATTATTATTAGGACTAGGATTAATATCCACCACTCTTCAGCACATAACATCAACAACTCTCCTGTTAATTTTTCGTATTGTGGTAGATTTTGTGTTGCTGTGATGCTGGAAGCAATACCACCAGTATTTTAAATCCCAGAATGGTGCACATGGAGGACAGGTTTCAGCTGAGCTTTGTAACTAAGACAGATTAGGAAGAAGGAGAGGTGGACTACTTCTGAATGTTTGGCCACTGGAAACCTTATGAATATCATTGGAACATTGTCAAGAATAGTGCTGGAAGATAAGCCCCATATTTGGAAAGTACTCAAAATATGGTTGGGAAAGAATTGCTTCAACAAAGTAGAGTGAGCCATGATGCCGAAAGTGATGTAAACCTTTTGGAACCTTAATTTGCTGATGGGTCACAATGCAAATAGAAGAAAGACAGCTACAAATATCCACAATCAGAACACAAAATATACGAAGTATGAATCTAGAGAAATTGGAAGTAGTCAAAAATGAAAT
>NW_006408711.1:6267922-6269184 GCF_000296735.1 Chrysochloris asiatica
GTTATCATGGTTAACTCTACTTTGAGGAGGCAGCTCTTCCCCAGTAGCATTTTGAATGCCTTCCAACCTGAGGGGCTCATTTCCCAACACTACATCTGACTGTGTTTTTCTGATATTCATAAGGTTTTCAGTGACTAAATATTGGAAGTAGTTTCTTGCCCTTTCTTCCTAGTTTGTCTTTGTCTGAAGCTCATCTGAAAGCTGTCCACCATCGGTGACCCTGCTGGCATTTAAAATACTGGTGGCATATCTTTCAGAATCACAGCAACTCATAAGCCACCACAGTATGACAGACTCACAGACGAGAGGAGGCCTTTTGGTTTTAAGTAGAAACTGTCATTTTAAATTTTGAAGAGATCTGTGCCCATGCGTAGTAAAACCCTCTAGGGGTGGGGGTGAGGTGTCCGTTCATTCAAGCATCCCTTCTAGTCACCAGAATGGAGGTGCGCAGACAGCGAGAGATCAATGAACAGATATCATAAAAAGAATGTCCACACCTGTATCTCTGTGGTTCTGTCATGCGTTTGTGGCTTTTCTGATCCTTCCCCTGCTTGGCCTCTCCCAAGATGGCTGCTCTGGGAGCAGGTGAGCATCTTGAATTAGAAAGCAATGGATTTCTTGATTCTGCTCAAATTGCCCTAGCTGTAAGCTTTCCAATCTCCTAAATATTCCTTTGTATGTGGTTCAGAGTTCTAGCACCATCTCTTGAGCCTGCTTTGTCCAGTATTCTGTGTTGTGGCTGATGGAGAGAGCTCCTCACTGCACATCTACCCAATCTGCCATCTTAGATGATTTTGACATAAGATTGGTAGAAATCTTAAATTTCATCATCATTGTCTTTAGAGGCTGGTTTGAAGATTTGAATAATAGTTATATTTACTGGTATTACTTACAGGCATATGAATAACTATCCTGTTACAGACAGCTATGTACTTCAAGATAGATCTTGAAGTGTTCATTTGGATGATGAATGTGAAGCCATTCCTCTTAAAATTTTCATTTCTGGCATAGTAAATTATGTGATTGTCAGATTCAAAATGACCAATGCCAGTCCATTTTAGCTCACTAATGCCTAGCATATCAATGTTTAGGCATTTCTTTTCATTTTTGACTACTTCTAATATTTCTAGATTTATACTTCAAACATTCCATGTTCCACCTGGTCATTTACAGTTGTTTCTACTCATGTTGAGTTGTGCCCCATCAGCAAATGAAAGTCCCAAAACCTTTACTGCATTTTCATCATGATCAACTCTAATTTG
>NW_006408711.1:6269629-6270629 GCF_000296735.1 Chrysochloris asiatica
TTGTGGGATGCCATCAAGTACATCAGATATGCAGAAAGTAAAATATCATAAAAATACAAGAAAGGAAGAAAAAAACAAAATGGATTCCAAAGGACACTTAGACACATTTTCTTGAATGCCGATTGACAACAGCAACTGGGAAAATGGTGAATTAAAAGAGCAGAACATAAGATTTCAAAGGACATCTCAACAAGTCAAATTAAATTATTATAATGAATTGTTCAAAGACCTGGTATTGGAAAACCAAAAAGGAAGAACACACTTAGCATTTCTCAAGATACAAGAACTGAAGAAAAAATTAAATCCTTAAGTTGCAATATGAAAGCATAAATTAAATGATGCACGAAGCATTCAAAGAACATGAAGGAAACAGATAGAGTCTCTTTATCAAAAAATAGTTGCTTGATGTCCAACCACCAAAGGAGGTACCATATGACCAAGAACTGATAGAGTTGAGAGAAGAAGTCCAATCTGCACTGAAGGTATTAACAAAAGAAGAGACTGCAAGAATTGACAGAATGCTAACAGAGACATTTCAACATATGGATGCAATGCTGAAAGTGCTCATTCATCTATGCCAATCAATCTGGAAGACCAATCATTTGGCCAAGTGACTGTCAGAGCTCCATATCTGTGCCCATTCCAAAGAAAAGTGATCCAACAGAATGTAAATTATTCAAAAATATTTCTCATATATAATATCACAGAGAAATTAAAGTTTGCTTAATATAATTAAAAATTGCTGCAGTCGTACATTTATAAGAAACCCCCTAAAATTTAAGCTGAATTTTGAAATTGAAGCCAAATGTGAGATATCATTTTGATGTCAGATGGATCTGGACTAAAATCAGAGAATACTAGAAATGTATTTATCTATTTGGTTTTCTGTTTTAGTTCATTTTGTTCTTTGGCTATTCAAACCCATAAGACTGTGTGGATCATAACAAATGACATAACATTGCAAAGAATAGGAATTCCTGAACACATAATTTTGTTTATG
>NW_006408711.1:6271574-6275186 GCF_000296735.1 Chrysochloris asiatica
GTAGAAAGATGAGGCTTTGGGCTCCATCAAAGATGTGAAACCTTCTGAAACCCTAAACAGGGTTACTATGAATCTGAAGACACTCGAGCACACTTAACAACAACAACAAAGAGGACTATTGAGGTTACCCCATTGTAGTCCTGATGAGAATCTGTGGGTTAATACATTAGACTATAATGTCTGTTTGAACTGCAAAGTTGGTGTTTCCAGTTTACCTGGTGCTTTTCAGAAATCCTATATAGGATTGCAATGAGTTGTAAGAGATTTGACAACACTTTACAACAACAACAACAATAGTTCCATACAAGCAGACATTTATAAATAGATTGGCGAGAAAATATATATTTTTAAAAAAAACATGAGTTAATTAATTATATAAATGTGACTTTGTTTACATTGCTTGCTATATGTGAATAAATTATTTAAATGAACAAAACAGGAGTATTATTAATTGTTGACTTTTGAGAATGTTCTCTGTACAATATTGTAATTAGGTTCTTAAGATAATATTTTATTTGTGTTGATTGAATTCTCTAACTTTAATTAAAATATTTAAAAGTTATTGTATTAATACTTTTAATCACCAGAAATTTCAATCTGAAGTACGACAATATTCTATACAAATGGATTAGTCAATTATACTGACTTTTAGTTTGCTTGTTTATTGTCTTTCCCCTGTTATTCATAAATATATATTCAGAAATGGCTCCATTAACTTAGACCATTTACAATATAATTTATTTTTAAAACATTTAAACTTGTTCTCTTGTTTTATTTTCTGATCTCATCTTTCTACTCTCTTTTTCTTTTATTCTTAAAAAATTAAATTATTAAATATACAAGACATACAAAATCATGTGTGACACTCACAATAAATAAGCATTAATATGGAGAAAATGAGGAAGCGAAAGTGATGAACAAAAAATTTCAAAGAGAAGATTGAAAAGAAAAAGTCAAATGTTATAGAGAAATGAGAGGAGATCTAGAGTTAGAAAACAAAATTGAAGAACTCACTCAGCATTTCTCAACCTGGAAAAACTTCAGGTCTCGATTTGAAATACTGAAGTATTCTTAGGGTAAAACATTGAATGATGTAGAATGTGTCAAAAGAAAATGTAAGGAATAGAGAGAGTCACTGTACCAGAAAGGAATGGTCTCTGTTCAACCATTTCAAGAGATGACATATGATGAAGAGTCAATGGTACTGAAGTAAGAAGTCCAACATGCACTGAAGACATTGTCAAAAAGCCAGGCTTTGGGAATTGATGGAATACAAATTAAAATATTCCAGCAAACTGATGCTGCACTGGAGGAACACAAACATCAATGCCAAGAAAAATGGAAGAGAGCTACAAGGCCACTGAATGGAGGAGATCCATATGTGTGCCTATTCCTAAGAGAGGTAACTGAATGGAATGCAGAAAGCATTGGGCAATATAATTAATTAATCTGAAGTAAGAAGTCCAAGATGGTCCTGAAGGCACTAGCAATGAACAAGGCTCCTGGAAATGACGGAATTCAAATTGAAATCTTTCAACAACCTGAAGCAGTCCTGGAAGCACTCATTCATCTATGCTAACAAATTTGGAAGACCATTACCAGGCCAAATGATTGGAAGAGAATCATATGTGTGCCTATTCCAATGACAGATAATCAATCTGAATACAGAAATCATAGGACTATAATATTAATACCACATGTAAGTAAAATTTTGCTTAAGATAACTCAACCATGGCTGCTACAGAACATTGACAGTGAACTGCCAGAGGTTCAAGCTAAATTAAGACAAGGATGTGGATATAATTGTTGACATCAGATCAATATTGAAAGAAAGTAGAGAATACCATAAAGATGTTTATGTGTACTTTATTGACTATAAAAAGGCTTTCAACTGTGTGGATCATGACAAGCTCTGTGTGTCATGACAATACTGCAGAGAATAAGTATTCTGGAACACTTGATTGTGTTTATGAGGAATATTTATATAGACCAAGAGGCAGTCATTCAAACAGGAAAAGGGAACACTAAATGGCTTAAAAACAGGAAAGGTTTGTGTTAAGGTTGTATTATTTCAATACACTTATTCAAACTGTATACTAAGAAAATAATCTGATAAATTGGGTAGTATGAAGAAGAACATGGCACCAGGAATGATAAAGACTCATTAACAACCTGTGATATGCATATGGTACAACTTTATTTGTTGAAAGTGGAAAGGATTCAGTACATACTGATGAAGCTCAAAGACCACAGCCTTTTGTATGGGTTGCAATTCAATATAAAGAAAACAAAAATCCTCACCACAGGAGTAACAAATAACATCATAATACCTAGAGAAAAGATTGAATAATTGAAGCCTTCCATTTTTCTTGTATCCACAATTAACACTCATGGAAGCAGCAGTTGAGAAATCAAACAATATCTTGCATTAGGTATATCTCCTGTATAAGGCTTCTTTAAAGTGTTCAAGAGCAAAAATGTCAGTTTGAGGACTAAAGTGCATGTGACAAAAATAACGTTATTTTCAGTTGCCTCAAATGCATGTGAAAGTTTGACAATGAGTTAGGAAGACTGTAGAAGAATTGACACATTTGTGCTATGGTGTTGGAGAAGAATATTAAAGATCCCTGGACTGCCAGATGAACAAATAAATATGTATCTCAAGAAATAGAACTAGAATGCGCCTTAGAATCCAAGAAGGCCAGACTTTGTCTCTCATTTGTTGGACATGTTGTCAGGAGGGACTAATCCCTGAAGAAGAACATAGTTCTTGATAAAGTGGAGGGAAAGTAATAAAGTTGTAGAACTCCAATGAGACAAATTGGAATAGTAGAAACATAAAAGGGCTCAAGAATAGAAGCAATTGTGAGGATGGTACAGGAATGGACCATATTTTGTTCTTGTGTACATGAGGTCACTATGTAAAGGAACTGGCTCAACAGCACCTAAGAAAAACAACAGAAATTCTGCTACACTCATGTCATGTGGTATGATGCCCTACTGGACTTCGAACCACAAGCCGGTAATTCAAACCCACTACCTGCTCCTTGGAAACCCTTTAGAGGGTTACTATAAGTTTAGATTGGCCAACTGATTGGAAGACATCCATATTTGTGCCCATTCCAAAGAGAAGTGACAAAACAGAATGTGGAAATCAATGGACAATATCTTTGATATCCCGTGTGAGTAAAGCTTTACTTAAGGTAATACAGAAATGGCTGCAACCATAGATTGACAGAGAACTTCCAGAGTTCAAGCCAGATTCAGAAAAGGACGTGGAATGAGGGATATCATTGCTGATGTCCGATGGATCTTGGCTAAAAGCAAAGACTATCAGAAATTACCTGTGCTTTATTAACTTTGCAAAGGCCTTCAATTGTGTGGATCATGATAAGCTATGGACAACATTGTGAAGTATGAGTATTCTGGAACACTTAATTGTGCTCATGTGGAATCTGTACATAAACCAAGAGGCAGTTGTTTAAATAGAACATGGGAAGACCGAATCCTTTAAAATTAAGAAAGGTGTATGACAGGGTTGTATTATTTCACCATACTTATTCAACCTGCATGCTGAGCAAATAATCTGAGAAGCTGGGTTATATGAAGAAA
>NW_006408711.1:6276621-6277244 GCF_000296735.1 Chrysochloris asiatica
GAACAATAACAACAACAACAAGTTGGAACTGACTCGGTGGCACTTACCAACAACAAAATGTCATATATTTAATACAAGCAAAATAATCCAGATACAGTTGAAGTTGTTATTGTTCGGTGCCAACAAATCAGGTCTGACTTATAGATACTCTATGCAAAACAGTACAAAACATTGCTGTGTCCTGCTGCAATCTCACAAGTGTTACCTTTTAGATCATTTCTGCTGTTACTATATTAATCCATCTAATTGAGGGATTTATATTTTATCACTTAACCTCTACTTTTTCAAGCTTGATATTTCTCTAGGGACTGATTCCCCCTGGTTAACTGTCTCCCCATTCAGGCATCTTAGGAGCATTTTTGCTATACTTCTTTCTTATTCACTGCACAAATTTCACATACATAAGAAGCTATGAAAAATAAGATGATTTGGATCTGGTGCACATTAGTCCTCAAAATTGCATCTTTACTCTTGAATACTTTAAAAAATGTCTTGTGCAGCAGACTTGCCTAATGCAATATGTCATTTGAATTACTAACTCTTACCTTAAAAAGTTTTAATAGACTTCCGGTTTGCCAGGGCAGCCAGGCGGTGCGAGTGAGTGGGGGCTCTGGGATGGGGGG
>NW_006408711.1:6310525-6311920 GCF_000296735.1 Chrysochloris asiatica
TTCTGGGGAGCCTTTGTCTGTCTCCAGCACATTTGTCTCAGTTAGTCTTTTCTGTTTTGGGACATGTTTTGAGATCATCTGTTGTGTTTGAGATCTTTGGTTTGTCATTTCCAGAAGTTATGTGTTTTTTTTAATGCTTAAATTGATGTTTGTTGTTGTGTTATTAAGCTTACTGGGTGTCTCCTGGTGGATATGATCAGGAGATAGGTTACCCTTTTTGCACATAATGCTTAGCAGCTGTTATCAGATCTTGTCTCAATGGTGGAATATTATTGGGTATGCTTGTAGCTTGGCTATATGGCCACGATTGCTGTCTCTTCTTGGGTAACATGGGGAGAAAAAACTCCCACCTCTAGGAAAATGTGTGATCAAAAGGCCCAAAAGCAGAAGCAATAGAGAAGCAGAGACAAAAACCACCACTTTTAAATAAATATAAAACTGTGGCCAACTGTCCAGTTGTCTTGCTACACAAGCAGTCTGTGTCATCATGGTGGGATGTCCACTTGCTCATGTCCCTCCTTTACTCACCACCATGGATGTACACAGATAGATATTGAGAAGTTAATAGGAGAAAGATTGTCCACTATTTTTGTCTCTAAAGGTCAGTTAGGAGTCTGCGTTTGTACAGCAAAATTCTCGAGATAGTTGCATCCTTTTATATTGGGGTTTTAGAGATTGCTCTGTGGCTTGTTTGTCAGGCCTGATGGGCCTGCTTTTTTCTTGCTATATATTAAAGGGTCCTACACAAGTTAATTTTATGGCTGTGACCCAGAGGCTGAAGTCACAAGTAGCCACCAAGCTCTTTCTCTCTGTAACGTTGGAAAACTGTGATGTCAGTGCTGGACTTTTTTTTTGGGGGGGGGAGGGGGTGCACCCCCACCTACCTGAAGGTATCCAGGCTGAGCAAAGAAAGCACGGCATGGAATAGGAGGGAAAATGTGTAGAATCCCCTGCACTTCCTTTTGCAAATGTCACTGAACCCTTTTAGTGCTAGTTCCCTGAGCTTGTGTTGCTTCAGCCCTGCCCTCTGAAATCTGCCCAGGCAGAGTAGTCGCAGAGGAAACCCCGTCTCCAGTGATTCCTAACTCACAGTATATCTCTTTATATCATGATTTTTTCACTTGCAAGTGCGGGAAACTGATGTCCTAGACCTTATTTTTTCCATGAGTGCAGCTTCTCTGGGTTTTCAGTCCCTCCCCAAGGAGCCTTTCCAACCTGTCTGTGTCTGCCACCACTGTTCCCTGTCTTATTAATGATCATTTGCTTTCTTCCTGTATGATGTTCTTGATATCACTCCACAATCCCTTTTTTTTTTTTTTTTTTTTTTTTTTCAGTTCAAATGTTGTTAATCATCTTTTAAGCTGATTTTGAGCATGGGGGTGAAGATGTGAAAAT
>NW_006408711.1:6312825-6314207 GCF_000296735.1 Chrysochloris asiatica
GGTTTTTACCAGGTAATAATTTGGAAATTGTCTGCATCTACTTCTTCCAAGTATGTCTTTGTCTGGAAGCTCAGCTGATACTTGTCTACTATGGGTGACTGTCTACAGTCAAAATACTAGTTGCATAGCTTACAACAACACACAAGCCACCTCAGTATGACAAACTGACAGACATGTGGTTGGAGACTCACTATAAAACTACAATAGTCAAGAAAGTGTTATACTTGGTGAAATTAGAAAGATAGATCATGGAGCAAAGCAGATTCCAGAAATAAATCAACACAATTGCAGCCAACTAGTCATTATGTGTCATTGAGTGAGTTATGATTCATAGAGATCCTATGCAGAACAAAATGAAACACTGCCTGACACTAAAAAATCCTCACAATTTTTGTCATGTTTGAGTGCATTGGTGAAACCACTATGTGAATCCATCTTTTTGGCTGTCTTTCTCTTGGCTGTCAGCCCTCTATTTGTCAGCATGTTATCCTAAGACAGGAACTGAACCCTCCTGATACAATGTCTAAAGTAAATAAGATGAAGTCTTACATTCCTCCTTTCCAAGTAGCATTCTGGTAGCACATTTTCTAAGGTAGATTGTTTTTTCTTAAGGTTTTATGATACTTTAAATATTCTTCATCAATGTCATAATTCAAGTGATTCAATTATTCTAGGGCCTTCCTGGTTCATTGTACAATTTTCACACATGTATGAGATGAATAAAACTACCATGGCTTGAGTAAGATGTACTATTGTTTTCAAACTTTGTTCTTTAACACTTTTGCAGTAGATTTGTTTAATTCAGTGCTTTGTTTGATGGTTGGATGCAAGAGTGTTAATTGTAGATTTTGTAAAATGAAACAGTCAACAATTTCAATCTTTTCTCCATTTAACATGATGCTGTTTATTTATCAAGCAATTCTCGTAGAATAATGGGTTACCTGTTGAATCTACTAGGGACTTTGTGGGAGAAAGATGAGGCTTTCTTTTTCTGTAATGTTTTACAAGCTCATAAAACCTATACAGGTTACCTATGAGTTGGAACTGACTCCACTCCTCACAACCACCATCACGATAAAATTTATTTATCATTTATCATGGCATTCCAGTTGTGAAAAAAAAAAAAAGTTAGTTCCAATTGTGCTACCATTCATATATTAGTTTGTCATACTGTGGCATATTGTGATGCTGGAAGCTATGCCACAGGTATTTTAAATACCAGTAGGGTCACTGTTTCAAGAGGTAGCATATGATCAAGAGCCAATGATACTGAGGGAGGAAGTCCAAGGTGCGTTGAAGGAATTGGCAAAGAACAAGGCACCAGAAATTGATGGAATAAAAATTGAAATATTTCAAGAAAGTAAGGTAGCACAGGAGGCACT
>NW_006408711.1:6315311-6316857 GCF_000296735.1 Chrysochloris asiatica
TTTGTCTCTCATACTTTGGACATATTGTCAGGAGGGGCCAGTCGCTGGAGAAGGATATCATGTTTGGTAAGGCGGAGGGTCAGAGAAAAAGAGGAAGACCCTATAGAGGTGGATTGGCCAAGCATGGACTCAAGCATTGCATCAGCAGTGTTTCTTTCTGCTGTGCATAAGGTCACTATGGGTCAGTTTCGACTAGATGGCACCTAACAACAACAACAACACCAAAAGTGTTTCATTCTGTTGTACATAGGGTTGCTACGAGTCACTACAGACTCGATGGCACCTAACAACAATAACATAGTCCATTTATTTTCCACGTTTTATTTTGCTACTTTGTTGCATTGGATATTGAAAGAAGTTAAACATTTTTTTTTTTTTTTAAATCAATGAATATCAAAGTACAATGCTTTTTTGATTGTCTGGAAAACAATGATCATGCTACAATTCTGGGAAAACAGAATGCATATATATAGTTAATATTAGAAACATTATACAGGGTTGCCATGAAATTGGGAACTGACTCAATGGAATTAAACAACAGCATGCAATAACAATACTGCTTATGGAAGATAAGTCTAGATTTTCTGCTACAAAAGTATGCAGTGCATACTTCCAAATCCAAGGTCCAATGTAAACAGGAAAGTAAAGGGTTTAGTAGCATAATATTTTTGCCAAAAAGAATGATGTTGGAAAAATCAGCAACAGTATGGATTGGGCAAAGGATATAAGCACTTTTTGAAGGAATATAAATCATTTAACAAAAAGCAGCAGGTGAAGAGAAAATAATAATGAGGTTTATATAAGTAAGATACTGTAATCAAATAATCATAGTAACAATTATAATAAAAGGAAAATTTATAAAGGAAAGAATGAAGTCCACAAAGAGGTTCAGAGATGTTTTAATAGGAAATATAGGAAATAGGTCTGAATTTAGGTCATTGCTGAGGAATCTGTGAGATGCCCTAAATTAAACAGGAAGAAAGCAATAATTAAGATGAATGGAGATATAACATTAATGAAGAAATAACTTAGTAATGTCTCACTTGAAAAACATATATCAAGCATGATATTATGGTTATTCTCAAATTAATCATTTATTACTAACCCATGTGTTAAATGAACTGAAAGCATATTGGCTTCTGTTTGCTGTTTAATGCTGTAAAGTCATTTCTGACTTATAGAAACACTACATAGGGGTTTTCAGGAACAGCTGGTGAGTTTCAACCATTGACCTTGTGATTCACAGTCCACGCTTATCCTACAGCACCATACCAGGAGTCCAATATATTGGAAACATCATAAATATTTTACACACAGCATACAAGAAGGCATATGGGTACTACTATTTAGATGTCATTATTGGTGCTTGTCCACCACTTGTCTATCATTTGTCATACTATAGTGGCTTCTGATTTGCTGTGATTCGGAAAGCTATGACACCAGTATTTTAAATACCAGCAGGGTCACCCATGGTGGACAGGCTACAGATGAACTTCCAGATGAAGGCAGACTAAGAAGGAGTGACAAACTACTTCCAAATATTAAG
>NW_006408711.1:6321618-6323367 GCF_000296735.1 Chrysochloris asiatica
GTGTGGTTGGTCCAGGACAGGGCATTGTTTTGTTCTGTTGTGCATAGGGTCGTTATGAGTCGGTACTGTCTTGATGGCACCTAACAGCAACAAGAACAACAACTTGTTCTTGTTGTTGTTAAGTGCATTTGTGTTGTTTCCCCTTCATATAAACCAACCATGGAACATCACACTGCCTGGACCTATGCCATCCTCATAGTTGTTTTTATCCTTGAACTCATTGTTGTGCCAATCCATCTCATTTGAGGTCTTACTCTTTTTCACTAACCCTCCATGTTACCAAGCATGATGTCCTTCTCCAATGGCTGATAACTCCTGATAACATGTCTGAAGTTATTGTCATTGTAAAGTGCCATCCAATCAGTTCCAACTCATAGCAAATCTGTATAGGGTTTTCCAAGGAGCAGCTACTAGGTGTGAACTGCTGACCTTGTGGTTTGCAGTCCAGTGCTGATCCTATAGCTCCATACTAGGAGTCCAAAGTAAAAAAGATGAATTCTTGCTATCCTGGCTTAAAATTAACGTTCTGGTTGTACTTCTACCAATACATATTTGTTTATTCTACCAGTCCATGGTATTTTCTTCTCCAACAACAGAACTAAAATGTATTAATTATTCGGCTGCCTTCCTTATTTATTATCCAAGTTTTACATGTATATAAAGCTACTGAAAATACCATGGCTTGCATCAGGCATACCGTATTCCTCAATGTGACAGAGATGCTTAATGCAATACATCTGATTTCTTGACTGCTGTGTCTATGAGTGTTGATAATGGAGCCAAGCAAAATGAAGTCTTTGACTACTTCAATTTTTCCTTTATTCATCATGATGTTACTCATTGGTTTACTTTCAGGGAGTTTTGTTTTCTTTACATTGAGGTGCAATCCATACTGAAAGCTATATAGTCTTTGATCTTCATCAGGCAGCATTTCAAGTCGTCTTATTTTCAGCAAGCAAAGTTGTATCATCTGCATATTGCAGGCTGTTGATGAACCTTCCTACAACACTGATGCTGTGTTCTTCAGATAATTCAGTTTCTCAGATTATTTGCTCAGCATACAGTTTGGATAAATACGGTGAAACAATACAACTCTGAAATGAAATATTCCTGATTTTAAAACATTATGTTTCATTGTGTACTGTACAAATGACTGCCTCTTGGTCTGTGTACAACTTCCTCATGAGTACAGTAAATTGTCCTGTAGTACCCATCCTTCACAATGCTATCCATAGCTTGTCATGATCCACAAATTCAAAAGCTTTTTCATAGTCCCTAAAGCACAGGCAAACATTTTTCTGAAATTCTTGCATTTAGCCAAGATCCATCTGACATCAGCAATGATGTTTCTGGTTTCATATCCTCATCTGAATCCAGCTTGAATGTCTGGCAGGTCTCTGTCAATATAATGTGCAGCCACTCTTTAATTTTGTTTGCAAACTTTTACTTGCATGTGATGTTAATGACATTGCTCAATTCTTTCTGCATTCTGTTGCATCACCTCTCTTTGATATGGGCACAACAATGGATCGCTTCCAATCATTTGGCTAGTTAACTGTCTTCCAAGTTTCTTGATAGAGTTGAGGAAATGAACCAATTTTTTGAAAGATTTCAAATGGTATTCCATCAATTCTTGGAGCTTTGTTCTGTGCCAGGGCCTTCAGAGCACCTTGGAATTCTCCCTGTGCCACTGACTCTTGATCATATGCTAATCATATGCTAATTTATGAGTTGGTTGAACACCAACAA
>NW_006408711.1:6324258-6325908 GCF_000296735.1 Chrysochloris asiatica
TATGTGGTTTAAAAAAGTATTTTCAATGAGTAAATATTTGATCTTGCAAAATTTTATCGTATGATCTCTAACATCATTTCCATCACCAACTACTGATCTTTTCTCATTGTTTTCAACCATCACATTCCACTCAACAATGAATACATGTTGAATGCACATTTGATCAATTTCACACTGAAGAAGTTGTTATAATTCTCCAATGTCATCATCACTGGCTTTGTGATTAGTGTGTAATTTGAGTAATAGAGGTTTTCTTTTTAGGTTTATAGATATTGTCCCATCACAGACAGCATTGTACTTCAAGATAGATTTTGAAATGCCTTTTTTGATGATGAATTTGATGCCATTCCACTTCCAGTTGTCTTTCCTGACATAGTAGACCGTATGATCATTAGATTCAAAATGGCCATTATCAGTCCATTTTAGATTCCTAAGAGGATACCAATTTTAATGATCCCATACAATTTTTGACAACTGCCAAGGTCCGTAGTTTCAGACTTCTTCCATTCCATGTTACAATTATTAATTAATGTTTCCAGCTCTTTCTCCTTGTTTTGAGTTGTGCACCATCAACAAAGGAAGCCCCAAAATTTTACTCTATGTGTTTCACTATAGTCAACTCTAGTTTGAGTAATCAACTATCCCCCACTTGCATTTTGTGTGCCTTCAAACCTGAGTGGCTCATGTTACAGCAATATATCTGATTATATGCTTGTGCTGGTACTATGTCTGAAAATGCTACTCAAAAGGTTTTCAGTGATTAAAAACATTCAGAAGTGATTCACATCTTATTTTTCCTTGCCTGGAATATCAGCTGAAATCGGTATACCACACCATGGTAGATCCTGCTATTATCTTTATTAGCACTGGTATAACTTCCAGCATCACAGCTACATGCAAGCCACCACAGTGCGGCTAACTGACTGGCAAGTGGTGGAGAAGGAAAAAGGTTTTCTACTACTGATATGTAAACTTTTAAAAAAATTTTCCTGCATTCTAAGTTCTTTAATAAATTTCCCTTCTTGCAACATTTAGATTATTTTTCTATTTTTGTTTTGGACTATAACTTTATAAACTATTTAAAAATTTTAAAGCATTAAAACTTTCATTTTTTTTAGTTTAGAAATCATTCATATTGATTCAATAAATATTCCTTATCCTGACTGCATCTGGATATTAGGTAGAGTTGCAATTAGTAGTTTTCCTAAAATTAATTGCAACCATTTGACTTGCTCAGGCAATAAAGGTAAGGGGGAATGACAGCAGTCAAATAATGGGAGGCATTTTAAGACCCAAAGTAAAATACACTGTGCTTTCTTTCTTTGCTTTGGTAGTTGTAGAAGCATGTGTCAAGGTGAAAACCTTACCACCCTAGGTACCTGAGTGACTTCAGTGAATAAAATACCTCTTATAATCTGTGGCAGACTGGAAACATGCATAAAAAGATAATGAAAATGTGTTTTGCTAAGCAATTAAATTATGGGACTGCCTGTTATTTCAGGCATGGAATCACTTATATATAATTTTAAAAATATATCACAACACAAACTATTCTTACAATTTCTTGTACATTTCACTAAAGGAAAACCAAAAGCAAATACAAGCAGGTAAAATCAATCAAAACATCACCTATTTGTATGCTTTTTTTTT
>NW_006408711.1:6326253-6328204 GCF_000296735.1 Chrysochloris asiatica
ATGGTAAGAAAACACAGGGTAACTGTACAAGAAGAATTTGCTGATGTTTAACCCTTTATCTAGGTACCATATGATCAAGAACAGATGGTTATAAAAGGCAGAAGTCCAAGCTGCACTGAAGGCAGTGGGTAAAAAAATGCTCCAGGAATTGTTTTATGGAATACAAATTAAAATAATTTATTAAACTAATGAAGCATTGAATGTACTCAACAATCTATGCCAAAAAATTAGGGAGATAGCTACCTGTTAAACCGCTTGTAAGAGATTCATATTTGTGCCCATTCCCAAGAAATGTGACTTAATGGAATGAGGAAATAATTGGACAATATCATTAATATTGCATGCAAGTAAAATTTTGTTGAAGAAAATGCAAAACATTTGTTGCAGCTGTACACTGACAAGGAACTATGAGTAATTTAAGCTGGATTCAGAAGAAGATAAGAAAATGTGACTATCATTGCTAACATCAAATGGATCTTGACTGAAGTATACAGTGCAGAAAAGATGTTTATTTGTGCTTTATTGACTATGAAAAGGTTTTGATTTTGTGGATCATGGCAAACCATGTATAATACTGCAAGGAATGGGCATTCCAGATATTTTATTGTGCTTACAAGGAATTTGCAAATGGAACAAGAGGCAGCTACAAAACACCAAAAATGGGAATACTGAATGGTCTAATATCAGAAAAGATGTGTTCCAGGGTTGTGTCCTTTCACCATATATATTCAATCTGTAAATTGAGTAAATAATCTAAAAATTGTATTGTATGAAGAAGAACATAGCATCAAAAATGGAGGATTTAAACCTGCTTCAGTATGTAGATGACATAACCTTGCTCGCTAGAAGAAGCCAAATGCGTAACTATAATGCTTAGGAATATTTGTAATGCTCATCTGTCTGGTAGCTAAGACCAGTACACTATAGAATTGGAGTTAAACTACTATAGGATACTAAACACAATGGAAAGCATTTTAAATTTTGATGATTTACATTTAAAAAATGACAAAGGATAATTGCACTTATTAAACAACAAAACTTTCAGTTTTATTTTCTCATAATTCTTTATGTGAAGAAATTCTTAGTGTGGCAAAGTCTTGCTCCAAACCCCATGTCTCATACTGAGTAAATTTCTCTCTTTCCCCTTCATTTTATTCATTCATTTTACTCTCCTTAATAGATCTATTATTTCATTTAGTTAATGATTTTCCATATCCAAGACTTCTTTTAATATTTTTCCATGTTTTCCCTTCATCTCACACTCCTGGTGAGGTTCTGTAGGATCAGTATTGGATGGTGAAACACAAGGTTGGCTGTTCAAACCTACCAACTGCTCCTCAGAAACCCTATACAGTTTTGCTATGAGTCATAACAGACTCAACAACACTTAAAATAACAACACCAATACACATAATGAAGCAAGTCAGTCAGAAAGCAGGAATCTGGTAATGAGATTAGAAATGTTTAAGGTTATTAATGTGCACAAGCAACAGTTACTTTGAAAAATATACATTTGTTCAGAAAATATAACATCATCTGAGACTATGTATTTAATATATATGGAAATGTTTTTCACTTTTTAAAATTACTTAAATTTGAAAATGTACTAATTAAATATCAAAAATTCTCTAGTTGAGTATGGTTTTGTGTGTTAATGCACTGGACTGCAAAGTCAGTTTGAATTGCAAGGTCTGCAGTTCAAGCTCATGAGCCACTCCTTGGAAACCTTATAAAGAATTCCTATGGGTAGGAAGCAACTTGATGGCACATAACAGCACCAGCAACAATGCTCTAGTTGGGCATAGTTGGTCAAGGAGCTCTGGTAGCGTAGTGGTTACGAATCGGACTGCGAACCTTAAGGTCAGCGGTTTGAAACTATCAGCCGCTCCGCGGGAGAAAGATGAGGCTTTCTACTCCCATAAAGATTTACACCCTCAGAAACCCTGTACAG
>NW_006408711.1:6330184-6333282 GCF_000296735.1 Chrysochloris asiatica
GCATTAACCCACAATGCCACGTTTAATTTGAGAGTTCAAGTGAAAGGACTGCCATCCAGGTTCTATTTTTTCCTTATTGATTATGTTCTGTTTATTTCACATATATCTCAGATGCAGAATCTTTGTCCTTTCTGTTACTTTTAATAAGATATAAACATTCAAGCATGAACAATCATAACGTAATCCAATTATTTGCACAGAATCTGAATAGCAGCAAATTATTATAGTAATCCACAGAGCATATTAAGTGTAAGTATTGTCACATTCAAGTCCCTATTAGTGGACTGATGATTTGTAATTTTGTAGGTTTCTTTTATTTAAATTGAATTCTAAATGCAACTGCAATGACATTATTTCCATTGTAAAAATGAAGTGTGTTTTCTAAGTGATTTCCTGAATTGCTTTTTAGAATATTAAAACATCTCAATTTGGTTGGATTCTGTTTTGCTGAAAATAAATATTTCGAAGCCAGGACTCTTATGTCTGATGATAACAAACTACTGGGATATTTGAAATTGTATAAAGTAATCTAAATATATTTTCTTAAAAAACAATGTTAGTACCTGACATAACTGTATTTTGCTACTTGCTTCTTCTTAAAGATTCATAAATATCATTGCATATACTCTTGCTTATGAAATCAAGTGATGTTACATCACTGTGATAAATGCTGGACAAAATGGTTATGAGAAGATGATGCCTGGATCTACTTCTCACAAAGGTGAATTGTTATAATAAACAGGAACTCTCTGACAAAGCAAAGCCTTCAGTTTGGGTTGTACCTCAACGTAAAGAAAATAAAAATCTTTGCTACTGGACCAATAAATAACATCATGATAAATGGAGAAAAGATTCAGGATGTCAAAGACTTCATTTTGCTAGAATATACTATAAACACTCAAGGAAGCAGAAGTAAAGAAATCAAGTGATGTATTGCATTAGGCAAATATGCTGCACAAGACCTCTTTAAGTGTTCAAGAGCAAAGATAAGGTGTGTTAATATCACTATTAATCAAATTTACACACCAATCACTAAATCCATGATGAAATTGGAGAATTTTACCAAATTCTTCATTGTTATGTAATGAAGATATTTACTGTAATTGGAATTAGAAAATTGAAAATCAAGAGTAGTTGGGAAATAGTGGCCTTAGTGAGAGAAATGATGCTGGAGATCGTATGACAGAATTTAGCAATTTTATTCATTGCTTATACTTTTTAAGAAAACATAAAAGATGAGTATACACGAAGATTTCACCAGAAGGAATACATAGGAATCAATTTGATTATATCTTTGGTAAAGGACAATGGAAAAGCTCATTAACATCAGTCATAACAAAGCCAGAAAAAGACTGTGGAAAAAAAACAAACAAACAAACATCAATTGTTCATATTAGAGTTCAGGTTAAAGCTGAAGAAAGTTAAATAAGTCCATGAGAGAAGAGCAGCGTGTGGCATGCTACCCAGGGAAGCTGTGATACCAGAAATGGAAGCAGAGATGATGTGGACAGATGGAGATGCTGGGGACAATGGACTTACAGAGGGAGAGGGGCTTTATGCTGATAGCCAGGGGGCAGGCCTATGGGGTATACCCTTTGGTTGTTCGATGGTGCATGGAGGGGATTGTAATTATTGCAATGAAATGAAATATGATAGGATGAATGTAAAATTGATGTTCTCCCATGTAGACCCACATAATTAAAAATAAAAACTTAAAAAAAAATTACTTTGAAAATATTTCATCAGAACTTAGAGACAGACCATCTCATGACCATCTTAAGAACAGATTTTGTTCATTAGACCAAAAATTAGAAGATCTGTGGATGACATTAAGAATATTTTACAGGAAAAGCAAAATTATTTAAGAAGAAAGAAATGAAGGTCAAAGTGGATGTCACAAGAGACATCCTGCTTCCCAGTTTAGAGATGCAAAATTAAATGAAAGAAATGAGGAAATAAAAAAGCTGAAACAAAAAATCTCAAAGGGCAGCTTAAGAAGACAACATAAAATATAATGAAATGTGCAGACCTGGGTATTCTTTTCAGCTTCTTTTCTTGCTTTAAGCATCATCATTCAATATTTTGCCCACTTTTTTTGTTGTTATGTGTCATGGAGTGGTTCTGACTCATAGCCACCTTGTACAGGGTTTCCAAGGCTGTAAATATTTATGGGGGGCAGAAAGCCTCATCTTTCTCCCGTGGAACAGCTGGTAGTTTTAAATTGCTGACCCTGAGGTTAGCAGCCCGATTTGTAAACCTTTAAAAACTGCAAGTCAAGCCTTGAGTGTTTTTCTTTAGTTTTTTCATCATGAAAAATGGTGAGCATGTTCTTATGTTTTGGTTTCCTAACTTGAGGTCTTGGAACAATTCACTATAATTGATTTTGTCTTTCCAAGCTGCCCCTTTAAATTTTGTATTCAGATCTTTTACTTCCTCATTTCTTCCATTAGCATCTCTTTGCTGGAAAGCAAGCTTCTGTGTCTCTTCTGACATCCATTTTGGCCTTTTAATTTCCTGTCTTTTAAATGACCTTTTGTTTTCTTCCTGTATGATGTTCTAGATGTTATCCTACAGCTCTTCTGGTCTTCAGGCATTAGTGTCTAGTGTTGATCAAATCTGTTCTTTAAATGGTCTCTAAATTCAGGTAAAATATGTACAAGGTCATATTTTGGTACTTGTGGACATGTTTTCATTTT
Organism: Chrysochloris asiatica; assembly: GCF_000296735.1. Lineage (NCBI taxonomy): Eukaryota > Metazoa > Chordata > Mammalia > Afrosoricida > Chrysochloridae > Chrysochloris > Chrysochloris asiatica. The sequence goes on from NW_006408711.1 coordinate 6,332,881, forward strand.
TTTCAGCTTCAGCCTGAAGCTGCATTTGTGTACTTGGCTGTCTGTTCTATAGTCTACCCTGGACTTGCTTTGGCAGATGATATTTAGTTTTTCCACTGTCTCTGCCCACAGGTGTAGTTACTTTGATTTGTGACTATTCCATATGGTGAGATCCATGTGTATAGTCACCTTTTTTTGTTGCTTAAAAAAGGTATTTGCCATGAAAAAGCCATTTGTCTTGCAAAATTCCATCATATAATCTCCAGCATCATTTCTATGACCATGGCCATATTTATTCTTCAACTACTGATCCTAATTCCTTCCAAGCATCTCTTTCTTTCTTTCTTTCTTTCTTTCTTTCTTTCTTTCTTTCTTTCTTTCTTTCTTTCTTTCTTTCTTTCTTTCTTTCTTTCTTTCTTTCTT
>NW_006408711.1:6334121-6335274 GCF_000296735.1 Chrysochloris asiatica
TGGGTGTTCTTGTGTACATCCTCTCACCTAGTATCAGTTGGATGTTTCACTTTCAGCTATAGTTCTCTGTGGATATGTCCTTGTCCATAGGCTCAGGTGTCCCCAGGTCTCACCACACTTTGGACCAACCAGCCCTGCCTCTTCTCTCTCTCATCTCCAGGTCAACAGGAGCCTGTGGACCGTGATTTAACTCAGTTCATTTCTTCTTTTCTGCCTTTCCCCCTCTTCCACTCACCTGTAGACTAATGTGGTCATTAGCAAGCTTACATATCTGTTCATGTGTTCCCTTTGAGTTTCAGTATTAGAGGGGGCAAGCATCACATTTTTATCCATAACAATTATCAAATCATATATTTGATCAATTTTAAACTGAAGAAGTTAATAGACTTCTTCAGTTTCATCATCCCTGGCTTTAGAAGTTGGTGCATAAATTTGAATAAAACCTGTTATTAACTGGTCTTCCTTATAGACATGTGTATAATATTCTGTCACAGACAATATTATCCTTCAAGATAGTTATTGAAATGTTCTTTTCTTTGATGAATGCCTGATTCAAAATGGCATAAACCACTCTGTTTCAACTTACTAATGCCTAAGATCTCCATCTACAACTTCCAATTTTCCATAGCTTCATATTTCCAGTACTCCAATTATTAATCAATGTTTTCAGCTACTTCTTTTCATTTTGAGTTTTGTCCCATCAGGAAATTAATATACTAGAAGGTTTACTTAATTTGTGTCATCAAGGCCAATTCCACTTTGAGGAGGCAGTGCTTACACAATCATATTTTGAAAACTTTTCAACGCAATGGGTTCATCTTCTGGCACTAAATCTGAAAATAAAACATAAATAATATTTTCGCCTTTTAGACCATGTATTGCAATAGTTTGCTATTTATAAGGTTTTTAATGGCTAAACATTCTGACATAATCTGCTTCTCTTTCTCCTAGTCCCTCTTAGTTGAAACTCCTCTGAAACTTATTCACCATGGATGACCCTACTGGCATTTCAAATACCAATGCCATAGCTTCTAGCATCACAGAAACATTCAAGCCACCACTATGACAAACTGACAGAAAAGAGGTGTATAGTCACATTTTGTGTTGTTTGAAAAAGGTATTTGTCATGTAAAATTAATTGGTCTTGCAAAAT
>NW_006408711.1:6336372-6343755 GCF_000296735.1 Chrysochloris asiatica
TAAGGTTCGCAGCCCGATTCGTAACCACTACACTACCAGAGCTCCTTCTTAGTCTGTCTGAATCTGGAAACTCCACTGAACCTTCTCAACCATGGGTAATCTTTCTGGTATTTAAAATACTAGTGGCTCAGCTTCCAGCATCACAGCAGCACACAAGCCACCACAGTAAGAAAAATTGACAGACAGTTGGTGGTTAAATATACATACCAATCCCTGATGCATACATAAAGAAATTGAAGATTTTTATCAACTTCTGCAGTCAAAATTTGATTAAACATGTAATCATTATGCATCACTGGTGATTAGAATGCAACTTTGAAACAAAGAAGAAGGATAAGAGACTGAAAAATGGCCTTGGCAATATAAACAAATCAGAATATAATTTTGCAAGCCCATCAACATATCCATTTGGAATACCTCTTTTCAACAGCAAAAGCATTGACTATATGTGTGGATCCCACTGCCTGTGGTTCAAGCCAGATTCAGATGAGGATTTGGAACAAGGGATAATAACATTGCTGACTTTAAATGGGTATGAGCTGAAAGCACAGAATATGAGAAAGGTGTTTGCTTGTGCTTTATTGACTATGAAAAGATGTTCCACATAAATTTAGAATCCACCTCAAGAATAGATTTGATATATTGAACACTAATGACCACAAAATATATGAGCTGTGGTGGGATGACTCTTGGACATCATTTATAAAGAAAGCCACAGACCCTTAAAAAGACAGGAAATAAAGAAAAGGCCAAAATGAATATCAAAAGAAATCTGAAACTTGATTTTCAACATAAAACAGCTGGAATCAATGGAGAAATAAAGTCAAAAGTAACAGAAATTTTCAAAGGGCATCTCAAGAAGAGATAGCAAAATACTATGATGAAATATGCAATGACATAGAGTTAGAAAATTAAAAGATAAGAAAACGCTCAGCATATCTCAAGTTGAAATAACTAAGGGAAAAAAAAACACACTAAGCTTTGAGTTGCAATATTGATACATTATATGGTTAAAACATTGAATGATGCTGGAAGTTTCAGGATAGGATAACTAGAATACACAAGTCACTGTACCAAAAATAATTAGTTGACATTCCACCATATTTAAGAATATGATCAAAAACTGATGTTATTGACAGAAGAAATTCAAGCTGTACTGAAGATAATATCAAAAACTAAGAACCAATGAATTGACACACTGTCAATTGAGCTGTTCCAATAAATAGATGCAACCTTGGAAACACACACTTATCTAAGCCAAGAAATTTAGAATGCAGTTAGTTGGCCAACTGATGAGATTGTCTATATTTGTGCTCATTCCAAAGCAAGGTGATCTAATGGAATGAGGGAATTAGAGAACAATGGTATTAAAATCACATGCAAGTGAAATTCTGCTGAAGATGATTAAAAAAAGATTACAACAGTACACTAACAAGAAGCTGCCAGACATTTAAATATAATTCAGAAAAGGTTGTGAAATGTGGGGTAATATTGCTGATTTCAGATGAATCTTGGATCCACAATCAATGCTCATGGAAGCAGTGTTCTAGAAATCAAATGACAAATCACTTCTTTAAAAAGATAAGAAGTAAGGATGTCACTTTAAGGATTAATGTATACCTGACCCAAGGCATAGTATTTTCAACTACTTCATATGAAAGCAAAAGCTGGACAATGTATAAGAAAGGCCAAAGGAAAATGGGTGCATTTAAATAAGGATGTTGTTGTTGTTAAGTGCCATCGAGTCGGTTCCGACCCATAGCGACCCTGTACAGGGTTTCCGAGGGTGTAAATCTTTACGGGAGTAGAAGGCCTCATCTTTCTCCCACGGAGCAGCTGGTAGTTTCGAACCACTGACCTTAAGGTTCGCAGCCCGATTCGTAACCACTACGCTACCAGAGCTTATTCTAAGAAAATAATAAATATACCTTAAGCTCCCAGAAGAATAAAAATACGTTTTTCAAGTAGTACAGACAGAATGCTTTTTAAAACAAGAATTGTGAGACTGGTTCATGGAGAAGGCAATCATACATGGAAAAGATAAGGATTAGTGAAAAAATGGTGATGGTAGTGGTTATGTGCCGTGGAGTCAGTTCTGACCCATAGAGACCCTGTACAGGGTTTCAGAGGCTGTGAATCTTTATGGGAGCAGAAAGCCTCATCTTTCTCCCGTGGAAACTAACTCCCGTTGTTAATTTCGAACTGCTGACCTTGAGGTTCACAGCCCAATTCGTAACCACTTGAAAAGGATTGAAACAGTTCAGATATAACAATGTTTTTGAGGATGGTCACTGTGAATTGAAATCAATTCTACAGCACCTAACAACAGCAATAAGATAGTCAGACTTGAAAACAATACAAGACCATTTAAATGCAGTTTACCTTAATTCTTACTTGTTAAAATGCAAAGCAGATCATTGTTCCATTGTTAGGTACCATTGAGTCTCTTGAGATTCATAGTAGCCCAACAGAATTTAACTGCTGGTCCTGCACCATCCTCGTAATCTTTGTTAAATTTAAACCCCTTGCTGATGCCAATTGCTATGCCAATCCAACTCATTGGGGGTTTTCCTCTTTTTCTCTTACTCTTCATTATACTCTAATGTCCTTATCCAGGGACAGGTCCCTTCTGATATTATGTGTGATGTATGAAAGACAATCTCTCACCATTCTGGCTTCTAATCTAAGCAGAACATAAGATTAGTGAAAATTAGAGTAATAAGAATGTCAATAGGATTATTGTAGTCAGTAGAGTCCTATTGTGGTGCTGTAGGCTAATGCGCTGGACTGCAAGGTCAACGGGTCAAGCTTCCCAGCCACTTCTTGAAAACCCTACACAGGGTTGCTATCAGAACTGACTGGAAGGCACTTAACAACAACATTAACAATCGTCAATAGAGTCATGATGGTGCAATAACTAATGTTTGGCTGCTAAGAGAAATATTGACATTCAATCCTACTCCACTTCTCTGTGAGAAATAAACCTGCCCATTTGGTGGTGCTATGGGCTAATGTGTCAGACTGCAAAGTCATTTGAACTGCAAGGTTGGTGATTCAAGCTCACCAGCTGCTCCTTGGAAACCCTATACAGGGTCGCTAAGGTTCAGAATCGACTCAACGACACTTAACATAACATACATGTACTATTACAAATATCACAGAGAAAATACTTTGTGGCAGTTATACAATGTCACATGGAGTCATTATGAGTCAAAACAAACTTAACAGAACCTGAAAACATCATTTCAGTCAAAGAAAAGATAACTCAGACCTGGAGTGGTGCTGTGGTTAATATGCTGGACTGCAAAGTTAGTTTGAACTACAAGGTAGGTGGTTCAAGCTCACCAGTCACTCCTAGGAACTTCTATATAGGGTTGCATGGGTTGGAACTGACTCGGCAGCACAACAACAACAAATTATAAAATATTTTTAGTATCTCTTTTTAGATCTACCATCATAGTCTTGTAAACCATCATGGTGAAAGAAGAATGTGGGAAGTTTCTTAATTCTGATCACTCTTTCATTCTTATTCCTTAGGTTTACTTCTCCCAAGAGTGAGTGCTTGTTGTCCTATGTTCTTTTAGCATCATCATCGGTAAAACTTTCTCAACACTAACTAAGGATTCACTTCGCCAATTTAGAATTTAAATTGTGCCAATACTCTAAAAAGATTTGTGCACATCCTTCTCAGAAATGGCTATAATAATACTGGTTGAGTGCTGTAGAATATGCACTAAACTACTAACTGCAAGGTCAGTGTTTCAAATCCACCAGACATTCCTTGGAAACCCCATATGGGGTCGCTATAAATCAGAACCTACTTGGTGGCACTTAACAACAACAACATTAATACTAATCTTGCATAGACTATGGAACAGCAACTGTGTGTTAATACATGTTTACTGTATTGGTGACAAATGCAGATTAGGTGAATGAAAAATATATCAGAAGATAATAATTGTGAGATCCAAAGCTTTACTTACCACTTACTTAACAACTCCCATAAATCTCCCTGAGCCCTTTAATGAGTACCTAGCTCTATATGTAATGACTTCCTTTGATGGACTGTTGACACTTCAATTTGTGAAACAATTTCCAGAGTATATTCTTTTTCATCTCTTTAATCTTAATAAATTATGTTTTCATGAACTCATCTGCCCCAAATAGAAATGAAAGACTTTATTCACTTGCCACCCACTCAAAATCAAATAACTCACATTATCAAATAGATGTTCTCCAATAAATGTCATTTAAGACATGTGGTTCTCGCCATTTCGAATGCCACCACACTAATCCTGATAAAATTAATTGCTAAATCGTACTACAGTATTAATGTATTTATAATTTCTCCCCAAGCCTTCAGTTTTTCCCTCCTTATTGCATCTTCTATGCTGCAGTAAATCACTTTCATAAAATGAAACCTGCAAATTTAAGCTCCCTGTTTGCACTGGACTACTGACCATAAGGTTGTCTGTTCAAACTCACCAGCTGCTAATTGGACACAACATACAGGGATAATATGAGTTGGAACTGACCCAATGGCATTGAGAACACCAACGATTTCTTTCAGTTTTCATTAGTTTTATTTTGACTAAAGACTATTCAGATACAATTTACTTTAGTAAACAAATTTTGTAGCATGCATCCCATGAATGTTAACAAATGCATACTGTTGTGCAACCAAATCAAAATCAAGTTATTAAAAACAGTTACAGGGTCCTCCCAAACCCCTTCATGTCTCTTTGTAGTCAGATATACTTGGTTTTGTCCCCATAGTCTCAAACATTTCCTTATCTCACATAAATGGAACTTGGAAAATGTAGATGTTTCAGTTTGGTTTCTTTTACAGAAGATAATGCAGATAAGCACTGGACTGTAAACCACAAGATTAGTGGAATGAGCTCAACATCAACTCCAAGGGAAAGAGATGAAACTTCCTGCTCCCACAAAGAATCACAGCCTTGGAATACATATACAGAGTTTCTATGATTGAGAAACGAATGGACAGCACTTAACATCAACAACCATGCATTCAAGATACATGTAATATATATCAATAGTTAGGTAGAATTTTTACTGTTAGGTAGAATTTCATTGTATGGATGTAATGCAAGTTTTAGCCATAGGATTTTTAACTAGAATATGGATACAACATATTATTTAATATGCAGAGGAAAAATAGCACTATAATTAAAGAATGACTTGAGTAGACTGTTCATTAAATAAGATATATGATTGGCTGTCAACCATATAAAATGTTGCTCACTATCATCCATCATTAGAGAAATGAAATTGAAAACTACATTGAGATACCACTACACAAACCCTAAAATAACAATATACAATGAGGTAGACAGTACTATGTTGTAAAGTGTGTAAAAACTGATGGTCTGAATATTACTGTTGATAGCTGTGATTGAGTCAGTACTCACTCATGCTTGAACCTCTGGAAGTTCTCTGTCAATGTACACTTGCAGCCATTTCTGTATTACCTTAGTAAAACTTTACTCGCATGGATAGCAAAGATATTGTCTGGGCACAAATACAGATCTGTCCCAAACAGTCAGCCAGATAGATGTCTTCCAATTTCTTGGCATAGATGATGAGTACCTCTTGTACCACCTCACTTTCTTGAAAGATTTCAATTTTTATTCCATAAATTCCAGGTATCTTGTTGTGTTGTTGTTGTGAGGTGCCATCGAGTCTGTACTGACTCATAGCAACCTTATGCACAACAGAACAAGCCACTACCCGATCCTGGGCCAACCTGACTACTGTTGCCACACTTGAGTCCATCGATGCTGCCATTTGGCCAATCCATACCGTTGGGGGTCTTTCTCTTTTTATCTGACCCTCCACCTTACCAAACATAATATCCTTCTCCAGAGAATGGTCCCTTCTGACAATATGTCTAAAGTATGAGAGATGGAGTTTGGGCATCGTAACTCCAAGGAGCACTCTGGTTGCACTTCTTCCAAAACAGATCTATTGGTTCTTTTGGCAGCCCATGGCACTTTCAATATTCTCCGTCAACACAATAATTCAAAAGCATCAATTCTTCTACAGTCTTCCTTATTAACTGTCCAGCTGTTACATGCGTATAAGGTTATAGAAAATACAATGGCTTAGGTCAGGCACACCTTAGTCCTCAGGCTGACATCTTTGCTCTTCAACACTTGAAAAAGGTCTTGTGCAGCAGATTTGCCTAATGCAATACGTCATTTGATCTCTTGACTGCTGCTTCCGTGAATATTGATAGTTGATCCAAGAAGAATGAAGTCCTTGACAACTTCAATCTATTCTCCATTAATAAAAATGTAGTTTATTGGTCCACTGCTGAGGATTTTTGTTTTCTTTACATTGAGATGCAATCCATACCAAAGGCTGTGCTCTTTGATCTTCACAATAAATGTGTTAAGTCCTCTTCACTTCCAGCAATCAAGGTTGTATCATCTGCATATCACAGCTTGTTAATAAGTCTTCCTCCAATTCTGATGACGCATTTTTTTTCATAGAACCCAACTTCTCATATTATTTTCTCAGCATACAGGTTGTATAAGTATGCAGAAAGAATACAACCTTGTTGCACACCATTCTTAATTTTAAACCATTCAGTGTTCCCATGTTCTGTTGGAACAACTGCCTCTTGGTCCAGATACAGATTTCTCAGGAGCACAATTAAGTGTTCCAGAATACTCATACTTTGCAACATTGACCATCGCTTGTAATGATCCATACAATCAAAAGGTTTTGCATTGTCAATACAGCACTGGTAAACATCTTTTTGATATTCTCTACTTTCCACTAAGTTCCATCGGACATCAGCAATCATATCCCGAGTTCCACAGCCTCTTCTGAATATGGTTTGACCCTCTGGAAGTATGCTTTCAATGTATGCTTGCAGCCATTTCTGTATTACCTTTAGTAAAACTTTACTTGTATGGAATTCAAGGAGATTGTCCGATGATTTCTGCATTCCATTGGGTCACCTCTCTTTGGAATGAGCACAAATATGGATCTCTTCTAATCAGTCAGCTAGATAGTTGTCTTTCAAATTTCTTGGCATAGATGAGTGAGTGTCTCCTGAATCACCTCACTTTCTTGAAAGATTTCGATTTTTATTCCATCAATTCCTGGTGCCTTGTTCTTTGCCAATTCCTTCAATGCACCGGACTTCCTCCTTCAGTATCATTGGCTCTTGATCATATGTTACCTTTTGAAATGGTTTAACATTAACAATTTCCTTTTGGTACAATGACTCTGTGTATTTCTTTCAAGTTCTCTTGATGCTTTCTGCATCATTCAATAATTTTCCCAGAGAATCTTTCAATAACAAAAGTCGAGGCTTGAATTTTTTCTTCAGTTCCCCCAGCTTGAGAAATG
>NW_006408711.1:6344954-6346717 GCF_000296735.1 Chrysochloris asiatica
TAACTTCCCAAGAGGGAAGGAAAATCAAAATCAACAGCCCAATCATCCAAACTGTGATTCCCATGAAATGGAGCTAAGACATGCCTCCACCGTCAAATTTTTATAACAAATCAGACATCAATTTTCTCTCCCACAACACTCTACTTCTCTGATGGTTTGATAATTCTTTGCAATGGCCAAAAAGAACTCAGATCATACTCACAGTATAGGTTTTAATAGGAAATTATTGTTGTAAAGTGCTGTCTAGTTTGGTTCTGACTCATAGTAACTCTGTCTAGGGTTTCTGAGGAGTGGCTGATGAATTTGAACCACAGACCTTGCAGTTCAACTGACCTTTCAGTCCAGTGTTTAGCCTACAATGCCACACCAGGATCACAATAATGTGGAAATAATGGGTTATAATTCAGATTCCAGAAAGCTCAGTATATCTTCCTTCATTCAAGACAGCCCCTTCTCTTCTGTGCCTGCAAGCACACCTAAGCCTGGCCTTTAGGTTCTTGGTTTGCCTCTGCTCTGCTCAGGCAAGTGTTATGAAGCTCTTTAAATGCTGCAAATTAAATCCTCACTGATAATCCACTCTGCCAGAAGCCTTATTCTCAAAGGTACTCAGCTTTCTCTCTCTGTGGGTCTATGGATCAGCAAGCCTACCTTCACAGGCAAGTGCCCCAAAGCATTCCATTCCATGAGCAAGCCACTCTGTGAAGCCCATCATTCTGTCTCCTACTTGTGTATTAGTTCTGCACTCTGATGGTTTGTATTTCTCTGCTGCTGCTTCTTGCCATTTCTGGTGTCAAAGTTTTCTACCTTCTGGGTTGAATGGGTTCGGTGCCAGGATTTTTCATCTAAAGTAAACTCTTCACTCTTGGTTCTTCTTTCTTGATGGTAGTGAAACCCTCATCTCTGTCTTTGAGATGACTCATTTTAAACCTACATTAATGACAAAAACTGATCAATCTCAATTTTAGGGTTTTTTATTAGCTTGATCCCATTGCCACATGGGTTTCATGTACTTTATTAACATTATTAGCATTGTGGGTCATAAACAATTTACAATTGAGAAGTTACACCCAGTCATTTGGCAGTCATTACAAACACTAGGAGTTCTGGTGTGGCATTTTAGGATAAGCATTTGGAGTGCAAGGTCTATTTGAACCTCAGTGTGGTAGTTCAAACCAACCAACTCCTCCTCAGAAACCCTATAAAAGTTGGAACCAACTCAATGTCACCACAGTACCAAAAAGAATTGGCTGATGTTCAACCATTTCAAAAGATAGCACATGACCAAAAAAGCAGTGTCAAATACTGTGCTCAAGATGAACCTATAAATAGACTAAAAGACAGATATTCCAACAGAATAAGGAGATACTGAGTAGTTGAGAATCAGAAAAAGGTTTTATTCAGATTTATATCCTTTGACCATACCTATTAAATCTGTATACTGTGGAGATAAACTCAAAAGCTTGACAATATGAAGAAAAAAGTACCATAAGAATTTGAAGGGACTCATTAGCATCCTGCAACATACAGATGATACAACCTTGCTTTATGAAAGTGAAGAGGACTTGAGGGACTTACTGACGAAGATTAATGATACTAGCCTTCACTATGGATATTACCTAAGTTAAAAAAAAAAAAATAGAATTCTCACAACAAGATCAATAAGTAACATCATGATAAATGGAGAAAAGATTGAAGTAGCCAAATATTTCACTTACTTGGGTCTACAATCATAGACACAACAATCAAGAAATCAAAAGATGTAT
>NW_006408711.1:6347302-6348819 GCF_000296735.1 Chrysochloris asiatica
TGGCATAGGACCAGGTAATATTTTGTTCAGTTGTACATAGCATTGCTACGATTCAGAAATAACTCTAAGGCACCTTATAATAATAAAAAGCGAAATAATCTATCATAGGGAATTTTTTATCGAAAAATTCTTAAAAATTGATGGGCTGAAAACATTTAATGTTAAATTTTACTTAATAGAGATACTTTTATTTATACTACTCTGTATAATAGATTGTATCATCCTACTCCCTATTATCCACCATTTGTCTGTCAGTTTGGTGGCTTCCATGTTGCTGTAATGATGATCGAGATACCCATGGTAGACAGGGTTCAGCTGCTTTTTCAGACAAAGATTGACTCAGAAGAAGGAAAGGCGAATTGCTTCTGAATGTTTAACCTTTACAAACATTATGAATAGCAGTGAAACACTGTCAGATAACACCAGAATATTGCATATTGAAACATGCTGATGAAAACCAAAATAATATCAGATATAGTGCTGGAAGATGATGTCTTCAGATTGGAAAGTATTGGTAATATGACTGGGAAGAGCTTCCTCCTTAAAGTAGAGTTGACCTTAATGGAAAAAAAAAAGGAAGTATAGCTTATAGGACCTTAATTTTCTGATGGGGCATAACTCAAAATTAGGAGAAACAGCTGCAAACTTTCACTAATATTTGAAACTTGGAATGTTTGTGTTATGAATCTAGGAAAATAAGAAGTTGTCAAAAATGAAATAGAACACATAAACATCAATATCAGAGGCATTAGTTAGTGAAAAGGACTGCCATTGGCCAGTATGAATCTGACAATCATACGTTTTACTAAGCAGGGAAAAATTGAAGAGGAATTGCATTATATTCATTTTCAAAAAGAACATTTGAACATCTAGCTTGAAGTATAATGTTGTCTATGATAAGATAATATCTACACTTCTACAGGGAAGACCAATTAATACCACTATTATTCAAATTCATGTACTGAACAATAAAGCCATTGATGATGAAAATGAAATATTCAATCAGCTTTTTCAATCACAGATCAATCAGACTTGTAATCAAATGCAAACAACATGTAAACAACATGTATTGATAATCACTGGGGATTAGAATGAAAAAGTTGGAAAAAGATGTCTCAGTAGTTGGAAGGTATGGTCTTGGTTATAGAATTGATGCTGGAGATTGCATAATAGAATTTTTCAAGAATGATGTCTTCTTCATTGCAAATACCTTATTTGAAAACAAAATAAAACATTCACATGGACTTCAAGAGATGGAATACAAAAAGATCAAATTGAACTACATCAGTGGAAAAAGATCCAGATCATCAGTTAACACAAAGCTAGGGGCAGACTGTGGAAAAGACCCTCATTTGCTCATATGCAAGTTCAGTTTGAAGCTAAAGAAAATTAAAACAAAATTTTACCTTGTTAGGCCCCATTGATTCAGCACCAAGTCACAGTTTCCTTATGTCCAATAGAATGAAACACTGCCCTGCCCAACATCAAACTCACAATTGTTGCTATGTTTGAATCCA
>NW_006408712.1:0-14055 GCF_000296735.1 Chrysochloris asiatica
GCAGACTGTGAAACAGACCATCAGTTGCTCTCATACAAGTTCAATCTGAAGCTGAAGACAATTAAAAGCAGCCCACAAGAACCAAAAATTGACTTTAAGCATACACCACCTGAATTTAGAGATTATTTCAAAAACAGATTTGATTAATTAGACACCAATGACTGAAGACCAGAAGAGTTGTGGAATGACTTCAAGAACATTATATAGGAAGAAAGCAAAAAGATCATTAAGAAGACAAGGAAGAAGGAAAAGACTGAAATGGATGTCATAAGAGACTCTGAAACTTGCTTTCCAACATAAAGTAGTTAAAGCAAATAGAAGAAATGAGTAGGTAAATAAGCTGAACAGAAAATATCAACAGGCAGCTTGAGAAGACAAAGCAAAGTATTATAATGAAAACCAAAAAGGAGTAAGTAACACACTAAGCATTTCTTAAGATGGAATAACTGAAGAAAAAATTCAAGCCTTAACTTTCAATATTGAAGAATTCAATGAGCAAAATATTGAATGATGCAGAACATACCAAAAGCAGGCAGAAGGAATACACAGAGTCACTGTACCAAAAAGAAATGGCCAATGATCAACCATTTCAAGAGGTATCATATGAACAAGAGCCAATGGTATTGAAAGAAGAAATCCAAGGAGCACCAAAGGAATTGGCAAAGAACAACACTCCTGAAACTGATGGAATTAAAATTGAAATCTTTCAATCCGCTGATGCAGAACTGGAGGCACTCACTCATCTATGCCAAGAAATTTGGAAGATAGCTACCTGGCCAACTGATTGGAAGAAATCCATGTTTGTGCCCATTCCAAAGAGACATGATGCAATGGAATTCAGAAATCATCAGACAATATCATTAATATCGAATGTGAGTAAAACCTTGCCAAAGATAATTCAAAAACAGCTGCAACCGTACATTGACAGGGAACAGCCAGAGGTTCAAACTGGATTCAGATAACAACATGGAATTAGGAATATCATACTTGACATCAGATGGGTCTTGGCTGAAAGCAAAGAATGTCTGAAAGATGCTTACCTGTGCTTTTTTGACTACACAAAGAGTTTCAGTTGTGTAGATCACGACAAGTTATCGACAACATTTCTGAGAATAAGTATTCAGAACACTTAATTGTGCCCTTGAGGAACCTATATACAGACCAAGAGGCATTCAATCAAACAGAAAAAGGGAACACTGAATAGTTTAAAATTAGGAAAGCTGTGTGCCAGGGTTGTTTTCTTTCATCATATTTATTCAGTCTGTATGCTGAGCAAGTTATATGAGAAACTGGATTATATGACGAAGAACATGGCATCAGGATTGGAGGACGACTCATTAACAGCCTGTTATGTGCAGATGAAACAACATTGCTTGTTGAAAGTGAAGAAGACTCAAAATACTTACTAATAAAGATCAAAGATCACAGCCTTATGCATGGGTTGCACCTCAATGTAAAGAAAATAAAAATCCTCACTACTGGACCAATAAATACCATCTATATAAATGGAGAAAAGACTGAAGTTGTCTAAGACTTCATTTTGCTTGGATCCACCATCAACACTCATGGAAGCAGCGGTCAAAAAATAAAACAACGTATTGCATTAGGCAAATCTGCTGCACAAGACCTTTTTTAAGTGTTCAAGAGCAAAGACGTTAGTTTCAGGACTAAAACCATGCTATTTTCAATAACCTCCTATGCATGTGAAAGTCATGCATTTGAGTTATGGTGCTGTAGGAGAAGATTAAAAATACAATGGACTGCCAGAAAAACAAACAAATTTGTGTTGGAAGAAGTACAGCCTGAATGCTCCTTAGAAGCCAGGATGGGCAGATGTCATCTCTCATACTTTGACATATTATCAGGATGGACCAGTCCCTGGAGAAGGACATCAGGCTTGGTAAAGTGGTTATTGTTAAGTGCCTTGGTGTCAATGCTGATTCATACTGACCCTGTATAGAGTTCCCAAGGAGTGGCTGGTGGATTTGAACTGCTTGCCCTTGTTGATCAAACTGACATTGCAGTTGAGCGATTATCCTATAGCACCATACCAGGAGGGTCAGACAAAAGATCACTTGTCACAATGGCAGCAGCAATGGGCCCAAGTGTGACAATGATTGTGAGATTGGCACAGAACTGGGCAGTGTTTCATTCTGTTGTGCATAATGTTGCTATGAGTTAATACTGACTGGACAGCAACTAACAACAACAATATATATATAGCACATTTTGTTTGCCCATTCATCTGTTGAGGTACAGTTAGGTTGTTTCCACATGTTGGCTTTTTTTAATAGGCTGCTGTAAACATTGGTATATAAGTTTCTGTTTACATTCCTGCTTTCCATTCTTTTGGATATAAGAGAGAACTTCAAAAAGTTCATGGAAAACATCAATAATTTTCTTATTCCATTTTTTCACAAACCATTTTTTTTTTAGTTTTATTGTGAATTATGTGGTAGTTTACATGGGGAAACATTAGCTTTACATTCATCCTATCCTATATCGTTTCATTGCCATGGTTACAATCCCCTCCATGCATCATCAACCAACCAAAGGGTATAACCTGCAAGTCTGCTCCCCCCACCCCACCCCCCGGTCGTCAGCACACAGCCCCTATCCCTCTCTGGGTCTAAAGTCCCCAGCTGCTCCATCTCTCCACGTCATCATCTCTGCCTCCATCTCTGGCATCACTGCTTCTCTGAGTAGGGTCCCGCTCTCTGCTCTTCTCCCTTGATGGTCCGAGGGACCTCTGCATCTAAACTGAAAAGTTAACCACTCCCCTCCTTGCTACAAAACATCTACTTTTACATTTCCAACCCTCATAATCAGTCCTGATAAGAATTATTCACTATTGTATCACAAGAGACCTATCCGCATCCCCTTTCATCAGCACCGACTAGACAGATTGGATACTACTCAGTGGAGATTCTACTTTCCTCCATGCTTTCTGGATCTAGGTTCCCTCTTGAAAGCTTTTAAGTCAGTCACTTCTTGCCTTTATAGCCCTCCCATTTTGGATAGACAATGTCTAAGTTGTCCATCCCTGTCTACTCTGTGTATGGAGAGGGTGGGAATGATCCTTGCTGTAAAGACTTGTTCCCTCTTTTGAACTACTACATCCATAGGTGTAGTCCAGGTTCATCAAACTGTATCAGATTACTCTTTGTTTCCTCTTATTTCTTCTTCTAGTTGAGCTCTGATCATCCAGTCATTGAAGCCAGGTCAAGTGGGTATTATTTGCAAGTGTGGGTGGTCTTGTGCATATGCCCTCTCTTCTTATCAGCTGGATGCTCCACTCTCCACTCTAGTCCTCTGTGGTTATGTCACTGACTCTGGGCCCAAGAGATGCCAGGTCTTGCCACACTGTTGGCCAACCAGGTCTCCACCCAGGTTCACAGGATTCTATTGAGCATTGTAGGGCTTAGCTTGCAGTTTCATTGCTGTTTTTCCCATACTTCCCCTTATCGGTGACAAATGTAGTCAATTTGTCAATCAGAGCATGTATTCCCATTGAGTCTTAGTCTTGGAAGGTACACAAACCTTTTGAAGCCCATTTTGAAACACCTACAATTGGGATTGCTGGGTGGTATGGTAGTTCTATGTTTCACTTTTTGAGGAACCATTAAACTTTTCTGTTTTACTTATTTTGGCTGAGACTTGAAGAGAAAAACAAAAATAACCAAAGCCACATGACCGTGAAGTACCAAAACTAGACTTTGAACCCACATCTCCCTGATTCCTGAGGCACTCTAGTACCACAATGCATTCCCTAGTGCATTTATGTGGAATGTTCGTAATGATAGTAATTCAAACTATTCTGAATGCTGAAAAAGTCTGAACAGAGGTGCATTTATTTTATATATAACAAAATAGCGTGGCAGAGGTGTCTGACATCTTCTAATTTCACAAGAGAGGAGGAAAATAAAGATCAACAACAGCCCAATGCCAATTCCTCTGAGGAGGAGATCAGAAATGCTTTCATCCCTCAACCTTTTTACCAATTCTGACACCAGTTGTCCCTCCCATGGCACTCTCAACATTTCAGCTGGGTTCAGTAATTCATTACAATGGCCACAAAGAACTCACAGATCATACTCACAGTCATGAGATTTATTAGGGAAATTGTTGTTAAATGCTGTTAACTCATAGAGACCTTGGGTAGGGTTTCCGAGGAGCGGCTGGTGAGTTTGAACTGCCAGCCTTGCTATTCAAACCAACCTTGTGGTCCAGTGTATTATTCTGCAGTACCACACAAGGACTCCTATTAGGGAAAAATTGTTGTTGATGTTAAATGCCATCAAGTCGGTTCCAAGCCATAGTGACCCTGTATAGGGTTTTCAAGGAGCAGCTAGTGAGCTAGAACTGCCAACCCTGCAGTTCAAACAACTTTGCAGTCCAGCACATTAACCCACAGCACCATACCAGGACTCCATATGGAAATAGCAGTTTCACAATTCAGGTTAATAAATGCTCAGAATACAGAATACAGTTCTTTGGTCAAGACAGCCTCTTCTCAGCTGTGCTCACAAGCAAGCATCTCTCTGGCCCTTGGCCCCTCAGTCTGGTTTCTGCCCTGCTATGCATGGAGCACTGGTAGCATAGTGGTTACGAATCAGGCTGTGAACCTCAAGGTCAGCAGTTCGAAACTACCAGCTGTTCCGCAAGAGAAAGATGAGGCTTTCTGCTCCCATAAAGATTTACAGCCTCGGAAACCCTATACAGGGTCGCTATGAGTCGGAACCAACTCCATGGCACATAACAACAACAACACGCATATGAGTACCTAGAGACCCCCAACTCTGCCAGTAAGCCTCTTGCCCAAAGGCACTCACCTTTCTCACTCTATGAGCTGGAAGCCTACCACACTATCTGCTTCTGGTCTTTTGCCAATCGCCTAGTTCTTAAAACAACATACACGTATTATCTCAAATTACTTTGGTTCAGGAGTCCAGTCACAGCATTGGTGGGTTCCCTGCTAGATGCCTGACAAGACTGTAATCGAGGTGTCAACCAGGCTGCATTCTCATTTAGAGATTTGACTGAAGTTATTGACAAAATTCATTTTTTTGAAGCTATAGGTCTCAGGACCCCAGGTGGAGTCTACCCAGTTGGGCTTAGATGATCCAATCCTCTGCTTCTAAGATATTAGAAGAGACACTGTTTAAAAGAATGGCTTTTGGTGCTGGTAGCGTAGTGGTTACGAATCAGGCTGCGAACCCTAAGGTCAGCAGTTCGAAACTACCAGCTGTTCCGCAGAAGAAAGATGAGGCATAAAGATTTACAGCCTCGGAAACCCTGTGCAGAGTCGGAACCGACTCCACGGCACTTAACAACAACAACAACAGTTCTAATCCCACGTCAATCTTTTTTGGTCCATAACCTTATGTAAGTTATTTAACAATCCTAGTTTTTTTCTCATCTGTAAAATAGGGCAATAATATATTCATTGCAGTTGTTGTTATTAGGTGCCATCGAGTAAGACCCAACTCATAGAGACCTTATGCACAACAGAATTAAACACCATCCAGTTCTGTACCATCCTTACAATCGTCACTGTGAGCCCATTGTTGTTGCCACTGTGAAAAAGAGGGTCTTTCTCTTTTTCAGTGACCCTCTGCTTTACCATGTCACCAAGCGTGATATGCTTTCCCAAGGACTGGCCTCTTCTGATAGCATAGTCAAAGTTAACATAAAACAAAGTCTCACCATCTTCACTTCTAATGAGAATTCTGGCTCTATTTCTTCCAAGATAGATTTGTTTGTTATTCTGAAAGTCCATGGTATTTCCAATACTCTTCACCAATACCATAATTCAAATATATCAGTTCTTATTGTGGTAAACAGATGTCCACCATCTCCAAAATCTATAACGATGTAGTGTTATATTACAAAGGGATTTTGGGGTGGAAGATGAAATTAAGGTTGCTTCCCTACAGCATTCTGACACTTTTATTTTAGCCCTGTAAGTTTTATTTTATAATTCTGACCTCCAAAACTCTAAGACACTAAATATGGGTTTTTTTCAAGCTATAAAATTTGTGGTAACTTTTTACAACAGCAATAAGAAACTATTATACAATCCTTTAGGGTTATTATAAAGATTGACTTAATTAGTTTGTAAGAATTTCTTAGCACATACCAGACTCATACAAGGGTCACCTATCACTCTCATGCCAACACTCAGTTCTGAGTTTGTCATACTGTGGAAGCCAGCATGCTGTTGTGACTCTAGAAGATGAGAAGAGCTGTGACCAAAGACTATGAGAGTTGGAGGTGACATCAAGAACATCATAGAGGAAGAGAGCAAAAAGTCATATAGAAGACAAGAAAGAAAGCAAAGAGGACTTAAAATACTTCCTGATGAAGATCAAAGACCACAGCCTTCGGTATGGGATACACTTCAGTGTAAAGAAGACAAAAAGCTTCATCATCTATAGAAATGGGGAAAAGATTGAATTTGTCAAATACTTCATTTTTCTGGGATCCACTATCACTACTCATTTGAAGCAGCAGTCAAGAAATCAAAATATGTAATGAATTAAGTAAATCTGCTGCACAAGACCTCTTTAAAGTGTTCAAGAGCAAAGACATCAGTTTGAGGACTAAGGTGAGCCTAACCCAAGCCATGGTATTTACAATAGTCTCATATACATGTGAAAGTTAGACAATGAAGAAGGAAGACCATAGAAAAATTGATGCATCTGAATTATGGTGTTGGAGAAGAATAATAAAAGTGCCATAGACTGCCAGAAGAACAAACAGATCTGTGTTGGAAGAAGTACAGCCAGAATGCTCCTTCAAAGTCAGGATAGCCAGACATCGTCTCTCATATTTCTGACATGTTATCAGGAGGGACCAGTCCCCGGAGAAAGACATCATGCTTGGTAAAGTTGAGGGTCAGCAAAAAAGAGAAAGACCCAAAAAGATGCTTTGACATAGTGTCAGCAGCAGTGAGCTCAAGCACAACAATTGTGAGGCTAGCGCAGGACTTGAGTACCCAATAGTAGACATTTTAACTTAAGATATAAACAATATCCCTCAACATTTTTTAAATTTCCCTATCACCAAGGTTCTCTATCTGGATATGAAATAACTAAATTGAAGATAAGCAGCGGATCATTCTAGATGCCAGTTCTGAAAGAGAATTATCATGGGATTCATCACCTCCTCCTTATCACCTAGAAAGGAAGAATTTTTATATTCGTTGTGAAGCATCTCTGTCATTAATGAATAACTGAGCCTATGCAAAGAGAATTGTTAGGATTTTCACTAATGAAGTATATCCACACTTCCATTATTAACTATAATCATCATCTGTCTTAAATTGAAATCTCCTTTAGTTTAATAAACTCATCACTGCCATTCATTAAAAATACAGTAAGATTTGCCATGAACACCTCTCTTCCCTGCATTACTTGGCAAAGTCCCAATAGATATTCAAGCTCTGTGAAGTACTTCTTGAACAAGAAACTTCTCTCAATCTTCCTTCCTATTCCCATTGCTACCTGGGTTTACCTCTGTGGTGCACTTAATCACCCAGGATTGCCTGGCTATAATTTACTGGTTTTCTCAATGGTCTTCCTCACTAGCCTGTGAACTCCTTGAAAGAAGGGAGTGTGCTTCTATCCAATTCCAAGTACAGTGTTCAATGCTATGCTGTTATAATGTACTCTCAAATCAATTCCTGCTCTTAATAACTCTATAGTGCAAAGTAGAATTGCCTCATAGGACTTCCTAGGATTCCTGGTGTGGTGCTGTGGGATCAGCACTGGACTGTGAATCACAGGGTTGGCAATTCAAACCTACCAGCTGCTGCTCAGAAACCTTATATGGGGTAGCTATGAGTCGGAGTTAACTCGATGGCACTTAACACAACAAATCTTTATGAGGAAGACTCCTGGTGGGGAGCTATAGGATAAACACTGGACTGCGAACCGTAAGTCGGGGGCTCAAACCCACTAGATGCTCCTTGGAAACACTATGCAGGGTCGCTATGAGTCAAAATAGACTCAACGGCATTTAATAAAATTTTTATGAGGACTTCTGGTGTGGCATTGTAGGATAAGCACTGCACTGCGAACCACAAGGCCAGTGGTTCAAACCCGTCAGCTGCTCCTTGGAAATGCTATACAGGGTCACTATGAGTCAGAACCGACTCTACGGCACTTACAAACAACAACTGGACTTGTAACTGTAAGATCCATAGCTCAAACCCACCAACTGCTGTTTAAAAACCCTAAACAGAGTTGTTATGAGTTGACGGCATTTAACAATGATAGCAAATGAAATGCTAGGAATGGGTCAAGGAAGGCCTATGGATGTCGGCCTCATACCAATGACCTTAAGCCTGTGAAAACCCACAGTACTTTGTAGATAGCCCAATGCCAAATCCACAAAAATAACCAAACCTAGGTGCCAAAGCTTCACAAAATCTAAAATCTGGATCAATTTCCTTCAACAAATCATCTAGCAAGAATTAAAATATTTGCTAAAAATGAGGTAGTTCCTAGACAGCCTGTAGGTCTCTCATCTGGAAAGAGTGCCTTGATCTTTTCGGTCCCTAAAGAGTCCTCGTGTGGCACTGTGGGCTAAACATTGGACTGCTAAGCACAAGGTCAGTGGTTCAAACCCACCAACTGCTCCTTGGAAACCCTATACAGGGTCATTGTGAGTCAGCAACTACTCAATGACACTTGACCTTAGCAACCTGGCCTATCCAGCATAGTAACCACACATAACTATTGAGCTCTTGAAACATGCTCTTAAGAAATACTTACACTCCTGACTTTAAAGAGTCAGTACAAAAAAGAATGCAAAATAGCTCATTAATAGTTTATTGATTGAATATTGGAATGATAATAGGTTTATATGTTGGATTTAATAAAAATATACTATCAAAATTAATTCTACTTGTTTCTTTTTACTTATTTGAGTGTATTGTTGTTGTTAGATGCTGTCAAGTCAGTTCTGACTCGTAGTGATCCCGTGCAGGCTTTCCAAGACTGTAAATCTTTGCAGGAGTAAAACTTTCTCCCATGGAATAGCTAGTTGGACTTCAACTATTGACCCTGTGGTTCACAGTCCCGTGCTTATTCTACTAGTCACTGTGCTCGCCTTATTTTAGTGTGTTGTTGTAAAGTACCATCAAGTCAGTTTGGAGTCCTAGTAACCCTGTATAGGGCTTCCAAAGAGCAGCTGGTGAGTTTGAACTGCTAAACTTGTGGTTCAAACTGGCCTTACGATCCAGTGCATATCCTATAGCACCACACCAGGACTCCTATTTTTTTTAGTGTAGCTACTAGAAATTGTTTAATTATGCATGTGACTTCTACTATGTTGCTGTTGGACAGACTAGCGATTGTGACCATGGCTTTTTTTAATTCTATATTGTACTCCCAACCTCTACAATGCTCTAGCTGAGTAACTTTAGACACGTCGCCTATTTTTCTAAGCCTCAGCTTCCCATCTCTAATAACAACCACACTAACATGTTTTGAATCTTGCTTTGTGCCAAGTATCTTTCCAAACATTATTTAAACTTTACCCAGCACTATGCAGCAGGCACGGAGAGCTTATGTAACTTTCCAAAGCTTTGCAGAAAATTTTGAACCCAGACAGTGAGGCTTTTAGTCAATGCCTTATATAATTAAAAAGGAGGGCAGTTCAAAAAGTATTGCCACAAAATCATGCTATTTTTGTTAAGTGCAGTCTAGTATAGGGTTTATGAGGAGGGGTTGGTAGGTTTGAACCGCAGAGCTTGAGGGTTCTATGATTTTGTGTGGCTCTGTAAGATATCCTATAGTGCCACACAAAATCATAGAAACCTTTATTAAATAAAGATATCAAAATGTGAATCTATTTTTTTTCTCATCCATCCATCTAGGTATATACGCTTCTAAACCAGTATTTGTGACACTGTAGGATAAGCACTGGACTGCTAACCACAGATCAGTCGTTCAAACACATTAGCTGTTCCTAAGAAACCCTATGCAGAATCATTATGAGTTGGAACTGACTTGACAGGACTTAACAACAGCAACAAACTTTCCCCACACTATTCTGTGCTCTTCAGTTTACACCAGATCAAAATGGCAGTTTGCCATCCTTGAGGGATTCAAGTCACATTTGTTTTCAGGGTTCTTTGAGTTTGGAGAACAAAAAGAACTTTCAGAGTTATCTAGTGAATGATATAGGGTTTGCCAACGAAATTCTCGTAGGTCAACTCCTGCGACCCTCAAAGAATGAGCAGGTAAGCTGTTGTGATGGAAAATATTTCTGGTCACCACTTTCCTGGCCTTTTTCTCAATTAAAAAAAAAAACTTCTTCATAATAAGCCCCTGTGATCATACTGTGTCCTTCAAGAAAATCTACCAAGACTACTTCTTTGGAATTCAAAACAAAACAGTCAGCATAACCTTCTGAGTGAGCCTCTCTGCCTTAAATTCATCTTTGGGGTCTATCTTAAAGTACTTGATCCATCTAAAAACTTTTGTTTTATGTGGAGCAACACTGTCATAAACTTGTTGCAAAGTTTCAATGATTTGAGAAAGCGGTCGTCTTTAGTTTTATTGAAAATGTAACATCAGCACTGTCCTCAAAATCATTTTGTTTTATTTTGTTTATTCAAATGCACTTGTTTTTCAAGGTACCCTAAGGAGATTAATGGCGTGCCAGTAGCACTGGTTGGCAGTCCAAGCTCCCCAGTTTGGGAGAAAAATGAGACTTTGTGATTCTGTAAAGATTTACATCCTCAGAAGCCCTCAACAGGGTAGCCATGAGTTAGAACCTACTTGCCAATACCTAAAAACAAGCCATCACTCATCTGTCAGTTTGTCATACTGTAGCTTGTATGTTGCTATGATGCTGGAAGTAAGGTCCCCAATAGTGGATAGGTTTCAATGGAATTTCGAGACTAAGACTAGCAAGAAGCAGAAGCAGACCACTTCTGACTGACTAGCCAAAGACAACCTTATGAATAGCAGAGGACCACTGTCTGATATGGTGCCCGAAGGTGAGCCCCTCGGGTTCAAAGGCACTCAAAATACAAACAAGGAAGAACTGCTTCCTCAAAGTAGAGTTGACTTTAATCACATGGATGGAGTTAATCTTTCAGTCCCTTTATTTGCTGACATGGCACAACTTAAAATGAGAAGAAATAGCTGCAAACATACATTAATAATCATAACATGAAATGTACAAAGTATGAATCTAGCAAAATTAGAAACTGTTAAAAGTTAAATGGAGTACATAAAAATCAATATCCTAGGCATTAGTGAGCTGAAACAGACTGGCGTTGGTCAGTTTAAGTGACACAATCATATCATTTACTGTTGTTGTTAAGTATTATCTAACTGATTTCAAAGCATAGTGACCCTGATAGGATTCCCAAGGAGTAACTGGTGGATTTGAACCACGGACCTTGCAGTTCAAGTTTACATTGCAGTGTAGTGCTTTATCCTTCAGTGCCACACGTATCATTTACTGTTGGTTGGTAAGTGTGTCAAGTCAATTCCAACTCATAATGACCCTGTACAGGGTTTCCAAGGAGTAGCTGGTAGGTTTGAATCACTGACCTTGTGGTTCACAGTCCAGAAATATCCTTACAGTGCCACACCAGGAGTCTATTTACTAGTAGTTGGAAAAGAAGGCTTTATCCATAGAAACCTGGCTGGAGAGCCCATAATAGAATTCTGTTAGAACAGTGACTTCTTCATTGCCAATATTTTTTTTCAACAACATAAAAGGCATACATGTCAACTCACCAAATGAAATACACAGGAATCAAATTGACTACATCAGTGGAAAGGTATGATGGAGAAGCTCAGTATCATTAGCCAAAACAAGGCCAGAGGTAGATCATGGAGCAGATCATCAATTGCTTATATGCAAGTTTAAGCTGGGGTTAAAGAAAAGTAAAACAAGTCCACAAGAGTGAAAATATGACCTTGAACATATTCCACCTAAACTTAGAGATTATCTCAAGAACAGATGTGATGCATCAGACACTCATGATCAAACACCAGAATAGTTGTGGAATGACATCAAGAACATTCTACATGAAGAAAGAAAAAGACAGGAAAAAAAGACCAAAGTGGATGTCAGAAGAGACTCTGAAATTTTCTCTTAAACATAGTGAACCTAAAGCAACTGTAAAAAAAATAAGGCAGTAAAAGAGCTGAGCAGAAAATTTCTAAGGGCAACTGGAGAAGACAAAATTAAATATTACAATGAAATGTGCAAAGACCTTGAGTTAGAAAACCAAAAGGGAAAAGCATACTAAACATTTCTCAAGCTGAAAGAACTGAAGAAAAAAATTCAAGCCTCGACTTGCAATATTGAAGGATTCTGTGGACTCCTGTTGTGGTACTGTAGGATCAGCACTGGACTGAGAACCACAGGTTAACAGTTCAAACCCATCAGCTGCTCCTTAGAAACCCTATACAGGTCACTATGAGTTGGAATTGACTTGATGGCATTTAATAGCAACAAGAGCATAAGCAAAGTAGAGTTCCGGTATGGTGCTCTAGGATAAGCACTGGACTACTAACCACACGGTTAACTAACCCACAAGCCCTTCCCTGGAAATCCTATACAGGGTCTCTAGCAACACTTAACAACAATAAGCAAAATATTGCATGGCACTGGGAACCTCACAAGAAGATGAAAAGGATACATAGAGTCACTGTACAAAAACAGTTGGTTGATATTCAACCATTTCAGGAGATAACACATTAATAACCAATGGTATTGAAGGAAGAAGTCAAAGCAGCACTGAAGGCATCATCAAAAAACAAGGTTCTAGGAACTGACAGAAGACAAATTGAAATATTTAAACAAACTGATACAGCACTAAAGGTCCTCACTCATCTATGTCAAGAAATTTGGAAGACAGCTACCTGGTCAAGCAGTTGGAAGAGATCCATATTTTGTCCATTCCATAGAAAGATGACCCAATGGAATACAGAAATCATTAAACAATATCATTAATACCACATGCAAGTAAAATGTTGCTGAAGATATTTCAAAAACTATTCCAGCAGTACATCAATAGGGAACTGTCAGAAATTCAAGCCAGATTCAAAAGAGGATGTAGAACTAAGAATATCATTGCTGACATCAGAAAGATCTTGGTTGAAAGCAGAGAATATCAGAAAGATTATTTACTTATGTTTTATTGACTTATTCAAAGGCATTCAGCTGTGTTATTAACAAAAAAAAAACATGGATAATATTGCAAATAATGGGTATTCCACAATACCTAATTGTACTCATGAGGAACCTGTACATCGATCAAGAGACAGTTGTTCGAACAGAACAAGGGAATACTGAAGGGTTTAAAATCAGGAAAGGGTTGTATTCTTTTGCCATACTTAGTCAATCTGTATGATGAGCAAATAATCCTAGAAATTGGATTAGATGACTAATGTGGCATCAGGATGGGAGGAAGAGTTATTAACAACATGTGATATGCAGGTGACACGACTTTGCTTGCTGAAAGCAAAGCATACTTAAAATACTTACTGATGAAGATCAAATTCTACAGCCTTCAGTATAGATTACAACTCAATGTAAAGAAAGTAAAAATCCTACAACTGAACCAGTAAACAACATCATGATAAATGGAGGAAAGATTGAAGTTATTAAAGACTTCAATTTGCTTGTATCCACAATTACAATCAATACATATTGCATTAGGCAAATCTGCTGTACAAGACCTTTTAAAGCATTGAAGAGCAAAGATGTCAGCTTGAGTATTAAGGTACACCTGACCGAATCCATGATATTTTCAATAACTTCATATGCATGCAAAAGTTGGACAGTGAATAAGGAAGATCGCAGAAGAATTGATGCATTTGAGTTATGGTGTTGGAGGAGAATATTGAAAGTACCATGTGCTGCCAGAAGAACAAACAAATCTGTGTTGGAAGAAGTTCAGACTGAGTGCTCCTTGGAGGCCAGGATGGCTAGACTTTGTCTTTCATACTTCAGGCATATTGTCAGGAGGGATCAGTAACTGGAGAGGGATATCATATTTAGTAAGATGGAGGCTCAGAG
>NW_006408712.1:40931-55568 GCF_000296735.1 Chrysochloris asiatica
CAAGTAAAATTTTGCTAAAGATAATTGAAAAGTGACTGCAGCAGTACATTGACAAGGAACTGCCAGAGGTTCAAACCAGATTCCAACAAGGGCGTAGAATGAGGGATATCACTGTTGACATCACATGGATCTTGGCTGAAAGGAGAAAATATAAAAAAGATGTTTACCTATGCTTTATTGGCTATGCAAAGGCTTTTTACTGTGTGGATCATGACAAGCTATGGAAAACACTGCGAAGAATAGTATTCTGCAATACTTAACTGTGCTCATGAAGAACTGGTACATATACCAAGAGGTAGGCACTGCAATAGAACAAGGGGACACTGAACAGTTTACAATCAAGAAAGGTGTGTATCAAGGTTGTATCCTTTCAATCTGCATACTGAGCAAATAATCCTAAAAACTGGATTATATGAAGAAGAATGCGGCATCAATATTAGAGGAAGAGTTATTAACAATCTAAGAGATGCAGATGATACAACCTTGCTTGCTTAAAGCAAAGAGGACTTAAAATACTTACTGATGAAAATCAAAGACCACAGCCTTCAGTATGGGTTGCATTTCAATGTAAAGTAAACAAAAATCCTTACCACTGAAGTAATAAAATGACATCATGATAAATGGAGAAAATATTGAGGTTGTCAAAGACTTCATTTTGCTTGGATCCACTATAACACTCATGGAAGTAGCAGCCAAGAAATCAAACAATGTAATGTACTACACAAATGTGCTGTACAAGACCTCTTTAAAGTGTTTAAGAGCAAAGATGTCAATTTAAGGACTAAGATGTGCCTAACCCAAGACTTGATATTTTTCTATAGCTTCAAATGCATGTGAAAATTGGACAGTGAATAAGGAAGACCATGGAAGAGTTGGTGTATTTGAGTTATGGTGTTGGAGAAGAATATCAAAAGCACCATGAACTGCTATAAGAACAAACAAATCTGTACTAGAAGAAATATAGCCAGAATGCTTCTTAGAAGTCAGGATGACCAGACGTTGTCTCTCAAACTTTGGACATATTATCAGGAGGGATTGTACCTGAACAAGGATATCATGCTAGGTAAAGTGGACGGTCAGAGAAAAAGAGGAAGACCACCAACAAAATGGATTGGTACAGTGGCAGAAGCAATGAGCTCAAGATTAACAAATGTGAGGATGATACAAGAAAGACCAGGCAGTGTTTCATTTTGATTGCTATGAGTCAGAACTGACTCAATGGCACCTAGCAACAACTTCTTTAAAGCCATTTTACAATTAGATCTCTTAAGCAAAAGAGGCAAAATATGGAGAGAAATCTATGTGCTGTGCTTTATGTCCCTATACCAGAATCCTGACTGACGGGAGAGTAACAGATGTGAGGTAAGAGACAAGAGCCCACATCAGGTCTTTTTCTTCAAACCCAAAGCATTAGGAAAGCCCATCCATATTCCAGATGACCTGGCCTATAATTGGGCCAGGGCAGAGCTTGCCTGTCCCAGGATCTCACCTTTTGTGACCTCCTCTCCTTGTTCCCTGCAAGAGCTTGATTCTGTCTCTCACCTCAAAGTTCTCCCACCATATGAAGGGCCACTTGTAAACCCCTCTCCTTCAGCGGGCTCCCACATTTTCCTTCAAAATCAAATCTAAACTCTGACCTCTCTCCAATGGGTCTACATTCAGAATACAGGATGGGGCCAAAGAAAACATTAAGTTTCCCCCATTGCCCCAGAAAAGGGCCTCTATGCTCTAAAGGAGGTACTCAGGGCAGAGGGAAACCGGTTGAGACTCCAGGGGCATGTCCCATTCTCTATGTCTGATCTTATATAATGTAAAGAAAAATTAGGAGGTATATCAGTAGACCCTGAGAAATTTAGGGATGAATTCCAGAAACTGTCCTTCAATTTCCCTCTAGCCTGGAGAGACATGAAAACAATATTGATCTTTTCTTACATTACTGACTAAAGGGACAGGATTAGGACCAAGGCCAGAGAATATGCACATTAAACACACAGGACTAACCCTACCTCTGAAATTTTTTGGCCGAATTTGGCTGCAGTGCCAGACCTGGATCCAGGGTGGGATTACAATGCTGATAAAGATTTTGACAAATGCAAATACCTAGTAACCTGTGTGTTAAAAGAGATGAGGAAATGTGTGTCCAAAACAGTCGATTATGACAAAGTTAAAGAGACTACTCAGGGGAAACAGGAAAATTCCCCAAACTTCTTGAGCAGGCTGACTGAGGCATTCAGAAAGTCTACAAATGTGGGCTCAGATTCAGCTACAGGAAGGGCAGTCCTAAGTATATATATATATATTTTTTTACTTAGGCCTACTCCTGATGCAATGCTGTAGAGTCACCACTGGACTACGAACCACGAAGTCGGCAGTTCAAATCCAGCAGCTGCTCCTTGGAAACTCTATATAAGGTCGCTATGAGTCGGAACCGACTTGACAGCATTTTGCAACAACAATAACCCAGACATTACATGAAAATTTAAAAAGACAGAACTGACAACTGACACCCCTTTGTCCTGACTAGTGGAGGAAACAAACAAGGTGTTTGATAACCAAAATGAGGCTGAGAAGCAGGCTGAACTATTGGCCATTGCTTTAGGCTGTCCAGCTAATTTTACCTCCCTCTCATTTCAAAAAAACCCTTTTGGCTCAGGTGAAAAAGGAAGAGGACAGGAAAGAGAGGCCAGGGCCCAACACAAACAGGCAATGATCCCAATAGTGTCACAATTGTGGACAAATGGGACAATGAAGATGGGAGTGTCTGGGATTCCTAAAACAGGGCGCAATGTTGACCCCATTGGCCAAGGGGCCTGACTACTCTGATGGCACAAGTCCACCCTCTTCCATCTACGGAAAACCTACATTGATGGGGCCGTGCCCAACTGTACCCCCAACCAGAAGAATATCAGCAGCATCACTACTACTGAGTCTTGGGTGTCTATTGAGGTGGACGGTAAGACTATTTTATTCATGTTAGATATAGGAGTCACCTTCTCAGTCTTGGCAACCTTTCGTATTCTCTATTCATTTCCCTTTAACAAAATCATTACTATGCCTCTTTCAAAAGAAAAGCTTTCTGCATGCCATTGTCTACACATCTGAGTGTCCAACACCCCTGATGGTGAAGGAATCCTTCTCAAATTAGAAGCCCAAATCTCCCTAGGAGATAAACTCCCTGGAGTCCATGAATCTAGATCAGAATAAGAACACTTATTTTGTTTTCTAGAAAATGTCATTATTAAGTGCCATCAAGTTGGTTCTGCCTCATAACTACCCTATATAGGGTTTCAGAGGATAAGCTGGTGGGTTTCAACTGCTGACCTTGTGGTTCACAGTCCAATGGTTATCCTACACTGTCATAGCAGGAATACCAGAGATCCCTGACCTACCTGAAGGTCTTCTCAAAGTTTGAAATATCTCACAGCCAGGCCATACTCAGAGAATGTTGTTGTTATTGTTGTGAAGTGTCATTGAGTTGGTTCTGATTCATAGCAATTCTGTATAGGGTTTCCAAGGAGCAGCTGGTGGATTTGAACCACTGACCTTGCTGCTCAAACCAAGTTTGAGGTCTAGTGTTTATCCTACAGCACTACACCAGGACTCCTGTTAAAGTTACATTGTGGCCTGGACCCACATCCCCATAAAAAGCAATTTCCATTAAAACCAGACATCAAGAAAGGAGCCAAACCAGTAATTGACCGACTTCTACCAGCTGGGTTACTGAGACCCTGACATTAGCCTGCAACACTCCTGTCTTACCTGCATTAGAGCCCGATGGTCATAACGTTTGGTTCAGGACCTGAGTGGTGTCCCATGGGGGCACAAACACAAGTTCACAGGAGGAGAGGATTCTTCCTCTAGCCTACCCTGAGCCAAGAACTACTAATGCATCCTTGTACTCTGTCTTGTCTTTCACCTACACTGACTCCCTCAGCACCATCCCACTCACTCTGATCCAACTTCCGAGGCTGAACCATAGTATCTGCTTTTACAATGCTACCACGGAACATAATAGACCTTTCTTTAGTAACGACACTTTCCTTCAGAAATTTACCCCACAGAGTAGGGCTCTTTACAATTGAAGAAAACTATACTTTAAGAATTGGTAGCCAGATAATCCTTCCAACTGTGCCACCATAAAGCTGTAGAAGAAAACTAATACTATTTATAACCCCCAAAGCATGACTTTCCTGTGTTCCTAAACTAACAATCATTTTCATGATTCAGTCTGTCCAAATGCTTCGTAGCCACCCAATACCTAAGACCTCATCTTATATATGGCCAGTGCACTCTAGGATACACAGTATCCCAGCTATTCCTTTCTAATTATATTTTCCCCTCATCTAGTGTTCAATGTTAGCATGTTGTCGTTGTTAAGTGATGTCGAGTCGATTCCAACCCATAGCGACCCTGTATAGGGTTTCTGAGGAGCAGCTGGTGAGGTTGAACCACCAACCTTGCAGTTCAAACAGCTTTGCAGTCTGGTGCATTAACCCACCGCGCCACACCAGGACTCCAGCATAGCTTCCTAAAAAATATCTTAAGTAGGGGCAGGAAAATGTTTATGTTGGTAGTCACTTGGGAAGGGTGCTTTGAGCATCAATTCATCATCTCTAACCTCACTAAAGAACTCAACCTTCTCTCTAATGAAACAGGAGAAGCTTTCAAATAAATGCAAGAATCCCTGTTGTTGTTGTTAAGTGCCGTCGAGTCGGTTCCGACCCATAGCGACCCTGTACAGGGTTTCCGAGGGTGTAAATCCTTACGGGAGTAGAAAGCCTCATCTTTCTCCTGCGGAGCGGCTGGTAGTTTCGAACCGCTGACCTTAAGGTTCGCAGCCCGATTCGTAACCACTACGCTAACAGAGCTCCATATAGTCATTCCTATTATACCTTTGGAGTTCTGCTGTGGCTTTGTAGGAATCCCTGTATTCATTAGTTAATGTAGTCTTCTTCTTGTTGTTATTGAGTGCTATGGAGTTGGTTCTGACTCATAATGATCTTGTATAGGGTTTCTGAGGAGCAGCTAGTGGGTTTCAACTGCAAACATTACAGTTCAAAGTGACCTTGCAGTCCAACGTATTATCCTGCAGTACCACACCAGGACTCCAGTGTAGCCTTAGATAACCTCATAAGTACTTCACTATCTGCTTGCCTCTCAGGGTGACGTCTGTTCCATCATAAAGACCATCTTCTTTATGTACATCAATAATTCTGCAAAAGTCAAGATGTGAGCCAATGAAATCCATAACCGTACAATTTGACTCCAAGCCCTTACAACATCTCAGCTTGTGTCTGTCAGGAGTCCTGGTGTGGTGCTATAGGATAAGCACTTGACTGCTAACTGTAGGAATGTCAGTTCAAACCCACCAGCCACTCCTCAAAAACCAGGGTCACTATAAGTCAGAACCAACTCAACAGCAGTTAACAACAACATGCTAGATCAAAGAAAGCATGTGAATATATTACATTCTCCCAAAGCTTGACAATTTTATCATCTAACCAGACCTGACAACTTCTCTAAAAATCCCTGAGAAAAGGACTAAAGAAAAATACGAATGCCTCAACCTTTTTGGACTTCAGTCTAAATTCATTACATAGATTCTTATGTTTCCATAAAACACAGAATAACTGCTCACCATTCACCAGACTATTTGTATTCATTCAATTCCCTTCACCTGCTTTTCTCACAACTTAAATAATCTCGAATCCTTTAGCTTTTACTCAAAGGGCCCATCTCCAATGGTGTGAGCCTATGTACTCATCTATTCGAAATGAATGGCTTCTAACTAGGGTATGCATGCAGAGAACTTTTCCCCTGAGGGTCTCAGACAAACTTAACGGAGTCAATTTCAAGATCATCAAATACTATGAATTTCCTTTCCTAAAAATGGTTTTCCTGAGAACAGGTGTCCTCAGGGTACCACACTGATTTTCAGTTCCCCCTTTCCTTTTTCACAATAGGCCTTCTAGTATTTCACAAAAGTAAAGCAAACCTCATCCATGCTGGGTTTTACCTGGTATTTTACCCTGCAATGTAAAAACCTCAGGGCAACAAAAGGACAATTTAAAATTTTGGTGTTAGTGTTGCTATTGAAAAACTGAATGACTCTCTAACTGGGTTATATATTCTTTTATAAATCAGATAGTTTCTAATGCATAACTTTTAATCTAGCTAAAAAACTGAATCAAACAATCTACAAATAAAATGTTTTTGTCTTCTAAAGAAATACCACTATGTCACTTTTTAGTATTTTATTTGAAAGGAGTCCAAAAAAGTGCTAACACTGAAATAACAATTTTAAAGTATCTTTAAAACTCAACCCATTCCAGTTGAGTTGATTCTAAATAATATGTTTCATTTATTCACTTATTTACAATGTTTCCCAGTGACCACAAATATAAAAATGAAAAGTAGATATGATATTGAAGCTAGTTCTATTTTAATCTGACAATATTCATTCACAGACACAAAGGCAGCTTTAAAAAGCATGTTCGATCTCATAAAAAGATGTATTTACAATTAATTTTGTTTTTGATATTTAATAACCATCCCAACTTGTAACAATAACTGTGTATTGAAAAACTGTTAATACTTCCAGACTTAGTGACAGAAATATGCTACAATAAATATCATTTCCATGTAAATTGCTATGATCTTTAGACCCTTAAATGTATTAGCTACATTAAAGCATGTAGAAGTTCTATTTTGAAATGTCCATATTTATGATATCTTTTCTATCCATTTAAACTTACAATGAAAATTTTAGAAGTCAACTAAAAAAATGTATAAAATAATATTTATATTTTCAAAGTTATAGAGTTATACCAGGGAAAATAAAATGAAGACAACATCTATAAACCAGCTTTAAAGTTCCTTTCACCATCTTAGTATTTATTTCTGTAGCACAAATGGAATAATCCTTAATCGAAATACTCTAAAAGTTCATAGTATCTTTATTAAATCTTAACCCAGTGTTATATATAGGAGAATTATTTTGTGATTTCTTTATCTTTTGTTACTTCTTGTTTAAACATTTCAGATTCACACTTTTAAGAAATAATTCTAGCTCCTCAAATGATTCACAAATCCTTTTCCATCATCGGTGTGGTTAACCAGCGAGGAAGTGTAAAATTATTCATCATATTTAAGACAGAATTAGAGGGAAACTTTGACAGAGCAGAGGGCGTTCACACTTTGGTTCCTGCTCATTTCTGCTAGGAAATACCTTAAGGGAGGATGGCTTGGATTGGCCAAACATCCCTTAAAGACTTTTCTGAGTTAGCTTTCTTTTCTGGGTCAAACAAAAAGTCCTCTAAACCTTACCTAGTTATAGTAGTTTGTAAACAAGAAGGAAAGGGGAGAGGGAGAAAAAAGGTGGGTTTCTTCTATCTGCTTATAAAATCAATAATTATATAATTTTTAGATTTGGCAAGAGGAACCAGGAGTTTGGTCACTGCCTATTTGGACTCTTTATGGACAAGATTGGACTTTAAAGGACCATGGACCCAAGGATCAAGGTTGTCACCCATACACTCTCCATATGGATGGTGAATGATTTTCCTAGCAAGTACTGGGAAGGATGGCTGTTGAATGATATATAGAAAATTATTTCAAGTCCGAAGCCTATAGATTTGTCAAAGTCTGTCTATCTGTTTGTCTCTCTCAACCAACTGCAGCTTCTGAGTTCATGTAGTCAACAAAATCTCCTAATCTCCTGACTGACTAATGTTTCTTTTTGTTCACCCAGGACAATGAGGGCCACAATCTGCAGAAAGAATGGGTCTGGTTACCACAGTAACAGTCCTTTTACCAATCCTTCCACTCTGGCCATGTCCCTCTAATCACAGAGCCACTGAAAGCAATTATTGCTTAAAGATATTAATGGGAGTCAGTCGTTTAGTGAGTGTTTTGGTTGCCGCTAGGCCAAGAGCTACAGCGGGCAGTATGACAGACATACACACAAAAAGAAGAAGAAACACTCCTGGCCTTAAAGAGCTTACCACCTAGCTAGAAAGGAAAGCTAACAGCCGAGATCACGCTCAAGTAAAAAATCTATTCAGATACTTAGTCATGACTTAAACCAAATATAATCTAATAGACACAGCAGGGAATAGCAATTGGCAAATTTCTTAATTAAGATACTTCTTACCCTCCTAAAGTCAATTCTAATTATTTTTTTATACAACCAAGAATTCTTGCTACTTATTAAATACAGAAACACCCATGAATAAATGTGTATGAATTTCCACCAACACATTTACGTTTCACCATCTTGCATATCACCACAGGAACCCAAGTTCATTCAAAGTCATGCTGTGATTTCCACAAGTAAGGTATAGGGTAGAAGTGAAGCTAGCATTTTCCTTCCAGATAGATGTATAATTAAAGTCTTGATTCATGGATTTGCTAATTGAACTTCCTGCTGTGGACATAGGACATTCTTGGCAGAGAGAATAAGGAAATGTTCCAGGGGACTCACTTTGCTATATTTTTCTAAGTACTTCAATATGCTTGTTTTTTTAAAAGTTCTGGAAATAAAAGAAAGAACATAAGTAGGAGTTAATCTGAGGAAATAAAGGAAGAAAATAGTAATGGAAATGTGATATGTATTTCTCAAATGAGAAGAAATTAGAAGAGTTCATCTACTCTGATGGATATTTCTACTTTTGAAACACAAGAAATCATTAAGCAGCAAGAAATTTACTTTTTCATTTCCATCATGGGATGGAATGTCAGCCTCTGGCCAACTCCAACTGTTTGTACTCACACTGCAGACTCCTCTAGAATCAGTAAATGATCACCAGGCATATGTCAGCAACCCACAACCTTTCATGCAGGGGAGCCTGAAAGTTACAGAGACTGTCCCTGGCCCCAGGGCAGAAGTGTCAGGCTGCACCACTCTGGTGTATCTTGTTCTCAAGTTTATCCTTTATCCATAAACCAGATTTTACTGCCCATTTGATCTTGAAGGTTGGTACTTTCTTATGAAATGTGGAATGCTCCCTCATTAACTTCCTACTCTTTCAGTCTCCACCTCCAAACTCAATCACCATCTTAATTCTAAGCTTGTACATGGCCAGCATCACCTGGTTAACTCACTGTTGTCAAGTTTGTTCTAAGTCTGTGGGATGTTGTTATTGGTGGTGTGCCATGGAATCAGTTCTGACTCACAGCAAATCTGCATCAGGTCTCTGGGGTTGTAAAACTTTACAGGAGCAAAAAGCTTCATCCTTATCCCATGAAACACCTGGTAGTTTCAAACTTCTGACCTTGAGGTTAGCAGCCCAACTTGTAACCACTACACTATCAAAGCCCCTTATGGGATGTTGGTAAATATTACAACAGAAAAAAAATCAAGCAATATGTGGAAACACTACATGTTATATTCCCACTGAGTGATTCCTACCACTTATCAGTTCTAGTGACATGAAAGGGTCAGAGATTAGCAACAGCAGAACTTTGTCTACACAGAATTTCCCAAACTTATTTCAACAGGGGACACTTTTGTCATGTGATTTCTATTAAAATCTCTCCAAGCTTTATTCCCTACAAAACACAGTGGAAGAGATTGATACATCCCCATTCTGAGGCCAAATTCTGAAATGAAGTGTGAAGGCCACACCAGCAAGAAAGTCATCAGTATACTCGTAAGTATAAACTAAGGAAGACTTTGTGACTAATAGGCATCTGGAGCTTGAGCTAGAGAAAGTGATAGATACAATTGGGAGGGAGGAAGCAAAGAGAGCTTTTGTGGAGAGAAAATCCTGGAAAGGTAAATCTGAATCTCTTAGAGTAGTCAGTGAGAAGTGAAAAGGAAGAGTTTTTATGGGCTATGGTGTTACACTGTAGGATAAGCATTGGACTGGTTACTGCAAGGTCAGCAGTTCAAACCCACAGTAGCTCTCAGAAACCCTATACAATGTCTCTATAAGTGGGAATTGACTCGATAGCATACAACAACAAGGTGTGTCCAGAAGTACCTTTGTGGGATACTGAGGTGTGCGATCCCCACTGACGGTGAGAACAATAAGGGAAGAAAGGGACCGGTACATCACCAAATCATCGGCATACTGTTTCCGGTAGAGTCCTTTAAAAAGTTATTTTTTATGGGAAAAACAATCTATCCTAAGGTCAGCAGTCAAAGCTTATTGTTTAAAAAAACAAACTTTTTTTTAAACCTTGGTTCCCTCTGAGCCTAATTTTTCACATTCTGATTAAATGCTTTTCTATCTGCTCTTGTCCTAAAGAAATCCTCAGACAACTAAAACACTACTTAAAAGAAACTGGTGTCCAGACTTGCTATTTACCTTACAGATTTTACCTATAATATAAGCACAGTTATCACTCCAGGGATTTGTAGTGTAAACTGAATAAATCTCTCACTTTAATAATACAGCCCCATGGTAATTTAAATCTCAGCTATTTCTGAAATATCATATTGGTAAAGTAATCCTACTGCACAGAGTTTTCCTTTTCACACATATGCCAAAATGAGATGTACCCACTAAATTGTACCCCAGGCGCTGAACAGCAGTCTGTTATTATTAAGAAAAGTTGCAAAGATACCTGCTCTGCCAAGTGTTTGCATATTTAAATTTCTAAAAGCCAGAGATGACAGACTATCTGTTGTGTCTCTGAAGATAAAAGCACCTACACTCCTTATAAACAGGCGATCAGCGGCGTGGGACATGAGTTGATGTTAATCCCTGCTAGCCTTTTTGCCTCCATAATTGAGTCACAGTTCTGTTCAAGAAAAGAGGTAGGATATATCCCTATAAAACATAAACAAACAACAATTGTTCTCTAATTCCTTCCTCAACTCTAACGTAAACACAATACTCACCTCTCCTGCTCAAAGAATATAATCTCTTCTCTTGTCCAATGTGGAATCATCACTTCTACTAAAGAAACTTTATGTCAGAAGCTATCCCCTTTCAAGGGAAAAACTCCTTTCTTTGAAGAAAGGCACTAGATCTGTGACAGCTTGTGCAGCTTTATTAGCATGTGGAATTTCAGTTCACTTTTTCATCCTTCTCCACTTTTGCAAATTCCTCAAGCAGCAAATTCTGAGTCTGACGTTGGCAGAACTCTACTATTGACTTATGCTCTCTCAGGAATAATATCCTTTGGCATGTAAATTATTTATTTTGTTGTTCCTTTTCATAAATGTTCTTTCTCAACCAACTTTTTGTTAATCACCACACTGGTTGAGTGACTGAGTTCAAAATTTCATTAGAATTGCTCAGTAACAGTAATTAGTTTGAGCAGTCACCCATAGGCATTACATACCGCAAAAGGGCGGGAAAGGAGAAACACCTTTTTAAGCAGAACTCATTTGTTTCCCTTCATTTCCTCTGCAGCCCCCAGTTAAATATATAAATCATATTTTGTTGTAGTTAGGTGCCATTGAGGCGGTCCCAACTCACAACCATCCTATACACAACAGAATGAAACACTGCCTAGTGCTGTGTCAACCTGAAAATTGTTACACTTCAGCCCACTGTTGCTCTCATTGTGTTAGTCCATCTCATTGGGGGACTTCCTCTTTTTCCCTGACCTTCCACTTTTCCAAGCATGATGTCTTTCTCCAGAGACTGATCCCTCCTGATAATATGCCTGAAGTATGAGAGATGAGATCTCTTGCTTCCAAGCAACGTTCTAGCTGCACTTCTTCTAAGACAGAATAATATATACTACATTAATCTCTTCAACCAGAGCACCTATTAAGTTACCTACTCTGGGTTAAATATTCTGTTACATCTCAGAGAAAGCAAAGAAAATTATAATTCAGTCCTTGCTCTGGTTCTCAGCTATATACGATTTTGCCCCCCCCCCCCGCCCCAGAGACATTTGGCAATGTTTGGAGACATTTTTAGTTGTCACAATTGTGTGTTGCTGTTAAGTGTCGTCATGTTGGCTCTGACTCATAACAACTTTGATTAGAGGTTCTGAAGAGCAGCTGGTGGGTTTGAACTGCCAATTTTGTAGTAAGTAACCCAGTGCTTATCCTACAGCTCCACATCAGGCCCCTGTCACAAGTGTAGAGGATATTATTGTCATTTAGTGGGTTGAGGCCAGGGATGCTACTAAACAACCTACAAAACACAGGGCAGCTTCTTTCTTACAACAATAAAGGATCCAGTGCATAATGTCAACAGTGCCAAGGTTTAGAAACCCTCCCCTAAAGAGAAATATGATTACATAATAATTTGAAATGCTAACGTATTTTTGTTCCCTGATGTTGCCCTTCCCTGTTTACCACAGTCAGCAGGTCAAGTCAGCACTATATTCCTTTCTTGGAGCTGGGGGTGTGGAACAGATGCATAGCAGGAAACCAAGCTTGCAGGGCGTTCTGGCTTTCTGGCTTTTGTGAGAAAGAATTTGAAAGCAAAGACCACATTTCTTACACAAAACTTGACAGAAAGGGGGTTTCCCCAAGACTGGAAAAAAGGTTCTCAGAGATTAAGGAGAGAAATCTATGTGTCTCAAATACAGAGGGAGGTTGGGCTCTGCTTTCTGGCAACATTCCCAGAGAGCTGGAAAAATGAGAGTGGCTATTCATGACCTATTGGCAACCCCCTGAGGACTCCCATGTCCTGAGCATGGCCATAGAGAGCATGAGACCCAAAGAGATCATGTCAACTGAACATCCTCCTGTGGACATCATTGCTGTTGTTGTGAAGTGCCATCAAGTAGGTTCCGACCCATAACGACCCTGAATAGAGTTTCCAAGGAGCAACTGGTGAGCTTGAACTGCCAACCTTGAGGTTCAAACCAACTTTGCAGTCTCGTGCATTAACCCACACTAGAACCGCTCCTATGGACCTTCAGCCCCCATAATAACTGTAGCACAGTCGTAAAGGAGATGGTTGTTAAAGGAGATCCCAAGAAAGGCTGTGGTTCTTGTTTTTTCCCACTTCTTCAGCAAAACAGAGGCTTGCAGGCAAAGGTGTTATAAAAATAAAGGCTATTAAATTTCTTGAGCATCTCTACTTTAGAAAACAAGACTAACAAAGAGGAGACAGGTGTTTATTAGTCAACCTTTCAGTGGTAACACTTCCCAAAATCTCATAGCTTTTATTGTTATTATTTGTTGTTGTTAGGTGCTATCGAATTGGTTCCAAGTCATAGCACAACAGAACAAAAACACTGCTCGGTCCTGCACCATCCTCACAATCATTGTTACACTTGAGCCCATTACTGCTGCCCCGTACCAGGGAAGGGAACTTCTTTTTTGCTGACCTTGCACTTTACCAAGCATAGCGT
Organism: Chrysochloris asiatica; assembly: GCF_000296735.1. Taxonomy (NCBI): domain Eukaryota; kingdom Metazoa; phylum Chordata; class Mammalia; order Afrosoricida; family Chrysochloridae; genus Chrysochloris; species Chrysochloris asiatica. The sequence goes on from NW_006408712.1 coordinate 54,201, forward strand.
CCTTCTCCATGAGCCGGTCCATCCTGATAATATGTCCAAAATAGGAGATACAAAGTCTTGCTTCTAAGAAGTATTCTGGCTATACTTCTTCCAACACAGATTTGTTTGTCCCTCTGGCAGTCCATGGTACCTTTAATATTCTTCTCTAACACCCTAACTGTTCTACTGTCTTCCTTATTCACTGTCCAACTTTCACATGTATATGAGACTTGAAAATACCATGACTTGGGTCAGACACACCTTAGTCCTCAAACAGACATCTTGCTCTTTGACACTTTAAAGAAGTCTTGTGCAGCAGATTTGCCTAATGAAATACATCGTTTGATTTTTTTGACTGCTGTTTCATGGTGTTGATAGTGGATCCAAGCAAAATGAAGTCTTTGACAATTTTAATCTTTTCTCCATTTATCATGTTATTTATTGCTTCACTGTGAAGATTTTTGTTTCCTTTACATTGAGGTGCAATCCTACTGAAGTATGCTATTTCTTACTCACATTTTGGGTCAGCAACTGTATCAGCATGGGATCTTGATGTGGTACTATAAGATAAGCACTGGACTACTGACTGCAAGGTCAACAGTTCAAACCAACCATCTGCTCCTAAGACATCTTAGACAGGGTGGATATGATGTGGAACTTACTCAATAGCACTTAATGACAGCAATAACAACTACACAGCACAGATTTTCTCATTCTAGGACTCGAGCTGAAGCAGCACTCCCAATATGGAATACGTCATTATTGTGGTGAAGGGACGCATGGTATATGTCACATTTGTCCACATTCCACAGGATCAAGCCCACAGTCAATGAGGGAGAGATGGGCAATCTTCATAGAGGAAAGGAAGGCAATAGATTGCAAAAGACTCAATTACCACAAAAACAAATGTCAGGAAATATTCCCATGGCCTAATGTTTCATAGACTACGGAATCCTGAAAAGGAAAGGGATAGGTGGTTGGGAAAAACATCATGAACTACGTGAACATTGAGATGTTAATAAAGAAAGGAAAATGGCACTGGTTGATTGCCTCCTATGTGCCAGGAAAGGAACTCCCTTTCCTATGAGGAAACAAGCTCACTAACTTGCCTGTGACCATCAACTGTTGTTTTTAAGTGCCTTCAAGTCAGTTCCAACTCATAGTGACCCTGTATAAAGTTTCCGAGGAGCAGCTGGTGAGCTTGAACCACCGACTTTGTGGTTCAAACCAACCTTATAGGCCAGCACATTAACCAACAGTGCCACAGCAGGACTAGTGATCATCAGCTGTTGTTGCTGTTGTTATGCACCGTGGAGTCAGTTCCGACCCATAGCGACCCTGTACAGGGTTTCCAAGGCTATAAATCTTTACGGGAGCAGAAAGCCTCAT
>NW_006408712.1:55689-61464 GCF_000296735.1 Chrysochloris asiatica
TTTCATGGTGTTGATAGTGGATCCAAGCAAAATGCAGAACAGCTGGTGGTTTCGAGCTGCTGACCATGAGATTAGCAGCCCGATTTGTAACCACTACACTACCAGAGCTCCAGCTAGGGGTTGATTAAATGTCTGATCTCTAAATCTGAAATTCATATTCTTTCTAATACATGGCATGAATGGATAAAACTTTTACAGCTGAAAGGAAGAGAGAATAGCATTGCAGGTAAGAAAAAAGCTGAGGATATAGTCACAGAACCAGAGCTTCCATTTTCACATGACAGTGGAAGACTGCCCTCATCAGAACAGCAGGCCTAGTTGGAAAACTGCAAGAACTAAAGATTAGCCAGAGAGATCTGGTTATGGAGAGTCTTTATATCCCAGGAAATAATATAAGAAGAAATGACAGATTGTGGGCAAGACACCTTGTAATTAACAGTTGGGTGAGCTCCGACAACTGTCACAGATTTCATTATGTCCTTCCAGAATATGTGTCAGCTTGTCTGGGCCATGATTCTCAGTGGTTTGGCAGTGGTGTGATGATCCTCCATGTGATCTAATGTGATAAACTTCTATGATTATGAGTGGGATATTGTTGTTGTTAAATTCCATCGAGTCAGTTCTGACTCACAGTAACCCTGTACAGCATTTCCTAGGAGCTGCTGTTGAGTTTAAGCCACCAATGTTGCATTTCAAACAAACCTTGAGGTCCAGAACTTATCCTGCAGTGCCACATCAGGACTCAAGAGTGGGATTTGTTGTTGTTAGGTGCCATCAAGTCAGTACCGACTCACAACAACCTTATGCACAGCAGAACAAAACACTGTGTAATCCTGGGACAACCTCACTATCGTTGCCACACTTGAGTCCATTGATGCTGCCACTTTGTCGATCCATCTTGCTAGGGGGTCTTCCTCTTTTTCTCTGACCTTCCAACCTACCAAACATGATATCCATCTCCAGCGACTGGTCCCTCCTGACAATATGTCTGAAGTATGAGAGATGAAGTTTGATGATCCAGGCCTCCAAGGAGCACTCTGGCTGCACTTCTTCCAACACAGATCGGTTGGTTCTTTTGGCAGCCCATGGTATTTCAATATTCTCCTCCAACACCATAACTCAAAAGGAACTATTCTTCTACGGTTTTCCTTATTCACTGTCCAGTTTTCTCATGCATATGAGATTAGTGAAAATACCAAGGCTTGCATTAGGCCAAGAGTGGGATAGTCCCTTAATCCCATCACAACCTTGATCTTATATAAGGGAGATTCCCAGGGGTATGGCATGCAACACCTTTTATCTTGCAAGGGATAAAAGGAGAAAGAAGTAAGCAGAGAAAAGGGACCTGCTACTACCAACAAAGTAGAGCCATAAATCAAGTGTATCCTTTGGACCTGCACTTAGAAGCTCCTACAACCAGGACAGGATTGATACCAAGACACATAGTGATCTCCAAGGAATGCTGGACTGACAAATGCTGAAGGAATACAAGGACCTTTTTCAAAACTGGTACCCTGGATTCACACTTGTAGCCTCCCAAGCTGTGAAATAATAAAGTTCTATTTGCTAATGTCACCTACTTGTGGTATTTCTGTTATAGTAGCACTAGAGAACTAACACACTACCACACTGGAGCCCAGTTCATCCATTATGAAATGAAGAGGTACAGGGAAGAGAATGTAGGAAATTCCCCTGTGTATGCAATTCATAGACGTCTAATATATTTTAGGGAAAGGTTATGAACTCAACACCACAAGGCGTCTTGCTTTATTGGTATTTCTTGGTTCCTGAGCTCCCCAGTCCCTGACTTTAAGAGATACTGGGAAGAAAGTGAGGTCAACCACCCTCAGAAAAATCTTACTTGTCCCACTCCCTGTTTTAACAGGTCAATAATTCTGACTTTCTTCAGGAAATCACTGTCGCTGACATGATTAGGTGTTTGAGAGATGAACATGGTAGGGATGTGCTATGCAAAATCAAGACTATGGGTTAGGATCACAAAAATCAACTAAAGGATAGCTTTTTTCTAAAGAGGATAATAAAGGATTGGAAGGGAGAAAACAGGAGATGACAGAAAGGAGCATTTAAATGACATTTCCAAAGTGCCAATGGAAACATACAGGTCTCATAGTATTCATTTATGGTGTGAGATCTCAACTGCCTGTCCTTCTGACATGGATTCTTGAAATAATCTGTGAGTGACTCAAACTCTACTTTCTTCACCTCCTCAGAACAAAAATTGTTCTTTTTAACAACTCAAACAAATCAGAACTTTGGCCACTTTAAAGTACTCTAATATCACACAGATGGGAGTTGCCACTTTAGTAAATGAGCTAAATATATTTTAGGTACAATTGCAAGGGGCCCATTATTTACAGCATCATTGGCAGTGTCAGGCATCCTTGTGGCTGTGCATTGAATATGAAATGATAGTGGTTGCCTATTAAAAAGTTTTAATTTGAGTCCCACAGATTTTCCTACTGGCTCAACAAGGTGAAGAAATGTAACATGGCTTTTCAACAGGGCAAGATGTAAAATATGCACTTGATAGCCATACCAACTAAAACATGACACATTTCTAAAATCTTAGATGCCTTTCAATTCCATAAAGTCCAAATGCCAGAGTGAAGAGAGATGGGACACTCGTCTAATTGCCACCTTGAGTACCTTTCAAAACTAGAAGGCAGACAGCAGATAAAAAACAACCACGTTAGAGGGAGAAAGAAGGAGAGTGCCAGTCCTCTCTGTAGAAATGAATAGAATGTTGACATATTGTAATAAAAGTAACTGATGTCACTGAACAATTTGTGTGGAAATTGTTAAATGGGAACCAAACTTGCTGCGTAAACTTTCACCAAAAACTCAATAAAATAAGCACTCTCAACATAGTTAAGTTCCAAAGCCCAGGTTGTTATGCTTAATTACCATTTTGCATAAATGGAGGATGACTACATCATTACATAACTGCCAAATTACATGACTAGTAAGTGCCAAGTCACTGAGAATCACAATCAAGTCAAGTTGACACAAAATCTTAACCATCACAACCAGTGAATGTTACTCTCACCTCATACCTCAATGTTTATTACTACCAGACACACATCATTAGTGTGCAAAATAGGTCTGATATCAATACACTCAATAAATGAGGAGAAGGTATATTATTTAAAAAGAGAGAGTCAATTATCCAGTGTGGTAAGCAAAAGCTCAGTAGAGAAGAACACAGACTAGGAAAACCCTAAGCTCTTGGTTCTTCAGGTCTACTATCAATGACCTGGGCTTCAGTTTCTTTTTATTTCATCATTGTGCCAGGAACTAAGTGGCAGGTATTATGCCAGCCACAGGGAATAGTGCCACTGTTCCCTAATGGAAGATAGCATGGCCTAAACAAAGAAATGATAGACTCTGGAAGCTCCAACATTCTACAGAGTCTCTGAATGAAAAGGCCCAGTCAGTGTGAGCTGGAATAGACAAGGAAGGTTTCGTTAAGGGTTTCATTAAGGGAAGTTTGAATGTTGTCTTGAAGAACACATAGGACTTGAATAAAAGTGTATAGAGACAGAGCAGGCAATGACCATGTCAAGAGAAGAAAGTAAGGAAATCATCATCCTGGTAACTGAAGCCACATATGGGAATGTTGGTGTTGTTGTTAAGTGCTGTCGAGTTGGCTCCGACCCATAGTGACCCTGTACAGGGTTTCTGAGGAGTAGCTGGTGAGCTTGAACCGCTGACCTTGCAGTTCAAATGGCTTTGCATTCTGGTGCTTAGAAGGAGATAAATTTGGGTCACATAAAAGAAGATCTTAAAAGCTAGGTCAGGAAATTTGGAACTGGTCCTTCAAAAAACCAATGGAATTTTCTGTAGGTGGTGGTAGCATATGTGTACATGTGTGCTTTAAGTTGTTGTTGTTGTTGTTAGGTGCCATCAAGTCAGTACTGACTCATAGCGACTCTATGCAAAACAGAACAAAACAGTGCCTGGTCCTGGGTCAACCTCACAATTGTTGCCACACTTGAGCCCATTGATGCTGCCACTTTGGCAAGCCATCTCACTGGGGGTCTTCCTCTTTTTCTCTGATCCTCCATCTTACCAAACATGATATCCTTCACAAGCAACTGGTCCCTCCTGACAATATGTCCAAAGGATGAGAGATAAAGTTTGGCCATCCTGGGATTTGATGAAATTAGGAGGTCTGAGCCTATTTGTAAGGTTGAACATGGAATAAATTGAAGCAATAGGGACTAAAGCAAGGAGATGAGTCAGAGGCTATTACAATAATCCAACAGACCTTGTACCAGGGATGTGGAGGTGATAACTGAAGGAAGATTCAGGACCTTGCCAAGAAGAGAAAGAGTTTGAGTAAAAGAATGAACAAAATCTGACAAGTGACCAGATTATGGGACAAACAGTAGAAGATACAAAGTGATCCAGATCTCTTAAACCTGGATAACTTGAATATCATTGAGGTTATTTACAGAAATTGAACAGTTAGTAGGAGGAACGTTTGCTTGTGGATAAGCGGCAACCTGGGTCTGAGTAGCAATGAGCTTCAGATGACACAAGGTGAAGAATTGCCTTTGCAACTGGTATCTATCTTTTGCATATTTCCATTTTTTAGAACCATTTATCAACCATATAAAATGCCTTAGTTTGGCTAAAAGACAAACTTCCATTTTTTTTAACTCCTCATGTATTTGCATTAACCTTCTGCCTGAGCATTTACAGCCACACTTGTATTCTTGTTACAGTTAATTGACGTTACTATATAAGGTCATTCCTGCCAAGAGAGAAGCTCAATTACAATATGTATTTCATTGTTTTAATCACAGTTCTGTACTGCACAAGAAAGAAAATTGAAAGAGTAATTGCAATACCTTTCCCCAAAACAAAGTAAAACCTTATTTACCTGAACTAGGCAACATAATTATCATCACAGTGACACCCTTGGAAAGGGATACTGGATGGCAGGATACAGAAGCAAATTCCTGAATCACTATAGTCTCAAAGAATATGCAATAGAAATAGCTAGAAAGGAATTTTCTCAGAGAAACAACACAAGAAACAGGATTGCCAACAAAGAAAGGAGAAAACGAAAATTAAGACAAACTAACTACTACGGATTGAATTGTGACCCCTCTCCCCCCAAAAAAATATATGTTGAAGTCCTAATCCCTGTGCCTATGAATACGATCCTGTTTGAAATAGGAATTTTCTTTTGTAATGTTAATTAAGCCAGACTAGAATAGGGAGTCCTGGTATGGCACTGTAGGATAAGCATCTGACTGCAATATCAGTTTGAACCACAAGGTCGGCATTTAAAATCCACCAAGTGCTCCTTGGAAGCTGTATGCAAGATCACTATGAGTCAAAATCGACTCAATAGCACTTAACAAGAAAACAAAGAGTAGGGGATGGGAAAATATGGAATGATGCTGAAAGTATCAAAAGAAAATGAAAGGAATACAGAGTCACTGTACCAAAAAGAAATGATCGCTGGTAAACTATTTAATGAGGTAGCCATTGATGCTGAAGGAAGAAGCCCAAGTTGCATTGAAAGCATTGGAAAAGAAGGATGTTCCAGGAATTGATGGAATACAAATTAAAATCTTTCAACAAACTGATGCTACACTGGAGGCATTCACTTATCTATGCCAAGAAATTTGGAAGACAATTGATTGGAAGAGATCCATATTTGTTCCCATTCCAGAGAGAGGTGACCTAGTGGACTGCAGAAATAATTGGAGACTATCATTAATATCCCACCACTCATCTGTC
>NW_006408712.1:64319-67015 GCF_000296735.1 Chrysochloris asiatica
GAGGAAGACACCCAGTGAGATGGATTGGCAAAGTGGCAGCATCAATGGATTCAATCATGTCAACAATTGTGACTGTGGCCCAGGATTGAGCAGTGTTTCTTTCTGCTGTGCATAAGGTTGCTATAGGTCAGTGCTGATTCAATGGTACCTAACAACAACAATATCATTCATATCACACGCAGCAGTGTATTGACAGGGAGCTGCCAGAGGGCTCAGGTTGGATTCAGAAGAGGACATGGAATGAAGGGTATCATTGCTGACATTAGCAGGATCTTGCCTAAAAGCAGAGAATACCAGAAAGATGCTTACTTGTGCTTTATTGACTATGCAAGGGCTTTCAGTTACATAGATCATGACAAGCAACAGACAACACTGTAGGAAATGAGTATTCCGGAACACTTAAATGTGCTCATGAGGAACCTGTACATAAGCCAAGTAGCACTTGTTCAAACAAAACAAGCGAACACTGAATGGTTTAAAATTAAGGAAGGTGTATGACAGAGTTGTATTCTTTCACCATACTTATTCAATGTTTATGCAGAGCAAATAATGTGAGAAACCAGATTATATGAACTAGAACATGGCATTAGGATTGTATATTAACAATGTAGAATATACAGATAATACAATCTTGCTTACTGGAAGTGAAGAGGACTTAAAATAGCTACTGATGATCAAAGACCACAGCCTTCAGTATGGATTGCACCTCAATGTAAAGAAAACAAAAGTCCTCACAGGTGGAACCAATAAATAACATCATGCTAAATGGAGTAAAGACCGAAATTGTCAAAGACTTCATTTTGCTTGGATCATTCAAATACTCATTTGAAGGAGCAATTAAGAAACCAACTGATGTATTGCATTAGGCAAATCTGCTACACAGGACCTCTTAAAGTGTTCAAGAGCAAAGATGTCAGTTTGAGGGCTAAGGTGCAGCTGACCCAATCCGTGGTATTTACACATGCAAAAGTTGGACAATTAATAAAGAAAACTGTAGAAGAATTAATGCATTTGAGTTATGCTCTTGGAGGAGAATATTAAAAGTACCATAGACCACCAAAAGAACAAACAAATCTGTGTTGGAAGAAGTACAGGCCAGAATGCTCTTTAGAAGCCAGATGGCCATACTTCATCTCTCAGACTTCAGACATAGTATCAGAAGGGACCAGTTCCTGGAGAAGGACATCATGCTTAGTAAAGTGGAGGGTCGGCAAAATTGAGGAAGACACCCCCCCCCCATGAGGTGAACTGGCACAACGGCAACAGCAATGGGCTCAAATGTAGCAATGATTGTGAGGTTGGCACACGAGTGGGCAATGTTTTGTTCTATTGTGCATAACGTCACTATGAGTCGGTATGGACTTAACAGCACCTAACAAAAACAAGAGTAGGGTGTATCTTAAACATAATCAATTCTAAGTGAACTCTTGTTATATAAAAGAATATAATAGAAAAATACACACAGGGAGAAGAAAGACATGAAGGAATGTCAAGGAACCTCTGGGACTACTAAAAAGAAGAACCCTCCTCTAAGAGTGATGCCTTGATTTGAACTTATAGCTACCAAAATTGTGAGACAATAATTTCTCTTCTTTAAAGGCGCCTACTTGCAGTGTTTCTATTACAGCATGACTTGCTGCTATTAGGTGCTATCTTAGGCTGGATTCTCTAGAGAAGTAGAATCAGTGAAGCTCTTATATATACATATATACGTGTGTGTGTGTGTGTGTGTGTGTGTGTATACACAGCACAGTGGCTCCATATAAGTACTGGACTGTGAACCACAATGTCCATGGTTCAAGCTCACCAGTCACTCCACAGGAGAAGGATAAGGCTTTCTACTACCACAAAGATTTTTTAAAAGCCTCAGAAAATTTGTTCAAAGTTGCTATGAGTTGCAGCCAACTACACAGCAATTAAAAACAATAACAGCATATATAGGTGTGTGTGTGTACATATATATACATATATAAACAGAGAGAGGGAGAGGTTTATATCAAAGAAATGACTCACACAATTGTGGAGGTAGGTAAGTTCCAAGTCTGTAAGTCAGATGTCAGGCTGAAGGTTTCTCAAGACTCACCAAACTGCAAGGTTTGATGAACCCAAGATGAGCAGGTCAGACAGCTGGCTTCTGGCTACAGAGGTGAATGAATCCAAGGTCTAAGATGGCAGGTTGCTGACAACTCCCAAGATCAGCAGGTAATACATCAGGTCACTGACTCAAATCCAAAGAACCAGAGGCTAGATGATGAGCTAGATGCAGGATCCAGACCCAACAAAAAGCAAGCAAACTTTGTCTAAGTGTCCAATACAGTGAAGCTGGCCACACCCTTGAGAAAACCTCCGTTCAATGTATTGGCTATTCTAAAAGATGGAGATGATTCCATTATATTAGATTTCACCATGAGAATAACTAAATCTTAATTCCCAAGCCACTGAGAATCCTGGCCCAGTCAAATTAACATAGAACTTTAACTATCACAGGTGTCACTGAGTTGGTTCCAACGCAGAGTGCCCCTGTGTACAACAGAACAAAACATTGCCTGACCCTGGGCTAGCCTCACAATCACTGCTACGTTTGAGCTCATAGTCATTGTGTCAATCCTTTTCAGTAATGGTCTTCCTTTTTTATGACTCTCCTAAGTGTGATATTCTCCAGGAAATGGTCCCTCGGATTACATGTTCAAAGTACG
>NW_006408712.1:67615-70195 GCF_000296735.1 Chrysochloris asiatica
TAGTCTTTGGTCTTTATTAGTAAGTGCTTCAAGTCTTCTTCACTTTCAGCAAACAATGTATAATCTGTGTAGCACATGCTGTTAGTTAGCCTTCCTCAAATCCTGATGCCACATTCTTCTTCATACCATCCAACTTCTCAGATTTTCAGCATGCAGATCTAATAAGTATGGTGACAGTAATAACCTTGATGCACAGCTTTCCTTCTTTTGAACTAAGCAGTATCCCTTTGTTCTGTTTGAACAATTACTTCTTGAACTATGTACAGATTCTAATTAGCACAATGAAGTTATTCTGGAATTCCCATTCTTCACAACGCTATCCATAATTTCTTATGGTCCCCAGAGTTTAATTCTTTGCATAGTCAATAAAACACAGGTACGCATCTTTTTTTGTATTCTCTGCTTTCAGTCACACTAGGTAACTAAAACACTGACAAAACTGGAACTCCCAGTGGTTAGAACTATTCTTGAACAATAGCTATTGAAAACAAGTGTATTTCTGAGTTCCTTGGGGAAAATTTAGCAATAAAAAGCATGAATAAAATATGAACCTTTAGAATAGATCGTGTACATGACCAAACCTCAAACTCTAGTAGAAATTGTAAAAGGTGGCTTTTCCAAGTACCGACCATGTCTTTGCAACCTATTTAATGTCTTTCCCAAGCTAAAGAATGTAAATTCCTGATCTGGGGAAAGATGATGGAGTAGGCAGATGCACAGAGCAGACTGAAACAAGGACATGGGAGAGACCAAGTGAAAGAGGTATAGAAGGTGATCCTGGAACCCTGAGCTTCAGAAAACAGGACAGAGAGGTGGACTGAGTGTCGACTGGAAGAGAAAACCAAACAGGAGCAACTAAAGAGAAGAAAAACCAACTGGGAGGCTGTCAGCTGGCGTGGAGCAAAACAGCCATCTTGAGCTTTTGCAAGAAGCTGCCTACACAGTACCTGCAGACACAGGGCAAGGCTGCAGGTGGTAGACAAGGGGGGTTCAATTCTGGCAGCTAGGGATGTGGCCAGTTCTGCCATCACCAATACAGCAGGGCCAGCAACACATCTCCTATGCAGCCTCAGCTGGGGTTGGACACTGAGCACACCATCCTGACACAGATGCAGTTAACAGACATCTGTGTTCAGACTGCCAGTTTCTATCACATCCACCACTAGACAGGTGGTGAGCACTTGAGAATACACCAATATACAATGATCAATTAAATATAAATACAAGGCCACTAAAATGTCTCGGTGAAAACAGACAGTTTTGCCTGATATGAAGAAATAAAACAGAGTGCCTCAAACAAATGACCAAAATACAGTCAAAAAATATAATGCCAGAAATAGTGAGAGAACTACTTAATAAGGAATTTAAAAGAATGCTATTTAGCTGCCTTCAACAAATTGAGATAAAGAGCAATGAAAGCAAGGAAGTGCTTACGAAAACACTATAAGAACAAACTGACAAAATAAATGTAAAAATTAGAAACGATGCAAAACAATTAGAAAGTCAACAGATTAACACTAAGACTTCAGAAATAGGTAAAACACTGATAGGGCAATGAAGTAGATTTGAATCAATGGTAGGCCAAATCAAAGAAATTGAAGACAAATATCTAATTCCTTCCTCAATTCTAACATAAATATAATACTCACCTCTCCTGCTCAAAGAATATAATCTCTTCTCTTGTCCATTGTGGAATAATCACTTCTGCTCTGAAGTCATCACTTCTGCTAAGGAAACTTCATGTCAGAAGCCCTCCTCCTTCAAGGGAAAAGCTCCTTTCGTTGAAGAAAGGCAATAGATCTGTGACAGCTTGTGCAGCTTTAATAGCATGTGAAATTTCATCTTTTTCATCTTTCTCCACTCTTGAAAATCCCCCAAGGACTAAACTCAGAATGACATTGGCATCTCTACTATTGACTTATGCATTCTCAAGAATTATATCTTTGGGCACATAAATTATCTACACTATCAGTAGAACAACTTTCATGTGATTGGAATTCCAGAACAAGAATCGAATAAAAAGACAGAGAAAAAATGGTCCAAGAATTGCTGGAAGAAAACTTTCCTAACATCATGAAAGATGAGAAGATCCATCAAGAAGTGGAATGAAATCCAAACAGGATAGACCATGAAAGAAAATCACCAGACAAATAATAACCAAACTTTACAAAACCAAAGACAAGGAACAATCCTAAGAGTAGCTCAGAAAAAAAACAAAAAGTTACTTACAAAAGAGAATTAATAAAACTAAGCACTGATTTCTCAACAGAAACCATACAGCAAGAAGACAATGGGATGACATACAAAACTCTGTAAGAAAAAAAATTGCAAATCAAGAATCATATATCTATCAAAATTGTACATCAAATATTATGACAAAAATGGGACATTTCCAGATAAACAGAAATTAAAAGAATTTACAAAAACCAGACCAACCTTACAAAAAATATGAAACGGAGTTCTCTGAACAGAGAATTAACAACAGCAGACAACAACCTAAACTAACAATCATGACAATACCACTCAGAATTCAACCTTCAGCATTTGACTGCTAACCACAAGGTTGACAGTTAAAACTCA
>NW_006408712.1:72810-76908 GCF_000296735.1 Chrysochloris asiatica
CAGAAGGATGTTGTGATGCTAGAAGTTTAAAAACCAGCAGGGTCATGCATGGTGTCCAGGTTTCAGTGGAACTACCAGACTAAGACAGACTAGGAAGAAGGAGAAGCAGATTACTTCTGAATGTTTTGCCACAATAAACCTTATTAATAGCAATGGAACATTTTCAGATATAGTGCCAGAAGATGAAAACATTATGAATAGCAAAATTTTATCAGATGTATTACTAAAAGATGTGTCCCTTAGTTGGAAGGCACTCAAAATACAACTGAGGAAGAACTGCCTCCTCAGAGTGAAGTTAACCATAATAACAGGAATAGGGCAAAACTTTAAAGATCTTCATTTCCTATTGGGGCAAAAATATTCCTTTGCTTTGGTGCCAGGAGGTATGTATTAACTCCCAAACTTGCAGCTAGTACTCTTTTGACCTAGCTTAGATGGCTAGCTGACCAGAACTCAAACCAAGGAAGATAAAGATGTTTGATACTGAGAACAAGTGCAAATTGCTACCCTTTGACAAACTAGATTTTTGCCTATGAATACAAGTGCTTAAAATTGCAACCAGAATGGAAGTATTCTTCATATCAAGGAAGAACTTTGTTGGGGTTAAGAGGGATGACAAATTTAGACACTGGTTATCAAAAATGGGGTTAGGGAGGCTACAAATGCATGAGGTGGCTGGCTTACAAACTATCATGAGTGTGCTTAGTTGCAGAATGAGTGGGGTAAAGTATAATCCCCATTGAACAGTTTCCCTCTCTCCCAGATGGATCTGGTGGAAGGGGATGAGGGATGGTGGTGATAGGTTATATGACTCAATTGTGAATAGTTGTTAGCAGGATTAATTGAGATGGTCACAACTGTAATTGTAGAAGATATGTAACTAAAAGGAGGTAGTAGGTAATCTTTCATTTCATGAACACACGATCCCAGGACGATCAAGAAGGAAGAGCATGAATGGAGCTTAAGATTCCTACCTAGAAAAGCAGCAACAGGAGAGATGGTGGTTGTGTGCATCATGCAATACTATGCCCAGAGAATCCTTCAATATTAAAACCTGAGGCTTGAATTTTCCCTTCAGCTCTTTCACCTTGAAAAATGCAGAGCATGTTCTTCCCTTTTGTTTTTCTAATTCCAGGTCTTTGCACATTGCAATATAATACTTTACTTTGTCTCCTAGTGCTGCCCTTTGAAATTATTTGTTCTGCTTCTTTACTTCCTTCCTTCTTCCATTTGCTTTAGCATATCTATGCTGGAGAGCAAATTTCAGAGTCTCTTACAACATCCATTTGGTCCTTTCCTTCTTTCTTGTCTTAATTTTCTTTTTTTTTTTTTTCTTCCTGTATGATATTCTTGTTGTCATCCCACAACTTTTCTGGTCTTTGATCATTAGTGTCTAATGTATCAAATCTGTTCTTGAGAAGGTGTCTAAGTCAGAAAAAAAGAGGAAAACCCCCAACGAGATGGATTGGCCAAGTGGCAGCATCGATGGACTCAAGTGTGGCAACAATAGTGAGGTTGGCCCAGGACTGGGCAGTGTTTCATTCTGCTGTGCACAGGGTCGCTATGAGTCAGTACCAACTAGATGGCACCTAACAACAACAATGCTTGAGGTCATATTTTGAATTTCATGGACTTGGTTTAATTGCATATGAGCAATTGATGTACTATTTCATAGTCCCCACTCATCTTGTTCTTGTTGATGATACTGAACTTGTTCATAGTCTCTTTCCTCAATGCAGTCACTTTGACTTGTGTGTAATCCATCTTGTGATATATATATATAATGTCATTGGTCTTGTAAAATTCTATCAAAAGATCTCCAGAATCAATTATGAAAATATCACCAAGGCCAGCCATATTTTCCAGCTACTGATCTTTCTTCTTTGTTTCCAACTTTCACATTCCAATCACCAGTAATTATTATGCATCTTGACTGCAGTTTCAGACTGAAGAAGTTAGTAGAATTCTTCAATATCATCATCATTGGCTTGTTAGTACGTAAACATGAATAATTTTAATAGTGGTGTTAAATGATCTTTTTTGTAGGAATATTATCCAATCAGAGATAGCATTGTACTTCAAGGTAGATCTTGAAATTCTCTTTTTTGACAATGTGTCACCATTCCACTTCAATTTGTCATTCCCGACGTAGTAAACCATATGATTGTCTGATACAAAATGACCAATATCAGTCTGTTTCAGTTCACTAATGCCTAGGATATCAATCTTTATGCATTGTATTTCATTTGTTGATGACTTCCAATTTTCCTAGATTCATTCTTCATACATTTAACTGTCTGTTTATTAAAAGATGGTTATAGTTGTTGATTTCCATTTTGAGTTGTGCCACATCCATAAATGAAGCTACCAAAAGATTTGCTCCATTTACATTATTAATGTCAACTTTATTTTGAGGAGAAACCACTTCCCAAGTTGTATTTGATTCCCTTCCAACATGAGGGGCTCATCTTCTGGCATTATATCTGACACTGCTTCATTGCTATACATAGGTTTTCAGTGGCTAACCATTCAGATGTAGTCCACCTCACCTTCTTGCTAGTCTACCTTAGACTGGAAGATCTGATAAAACCTGTCCACCACGGGTGACCCTGTGACAACCTGTGGCTTCTAACATCACAACAATACACAAGTGACTATAGTATAACACACTGACAAAGTACAGCAAACAAGTGTAGGAATTAGTAATAAAAAATTTTTATACATTTTAAATTATTAATAAAAATATATAAATAATAATGCTTTTATTACTTTCCAATGATTTTGTAAATTTTCAGCAAAAATATCATTCTTAGGAACATAGATCCAAGCTGACTGAAGTCTAATGGCTTCCCATCAAGATCCAAATGGAAATTACTGTTCTTTCTCTTGTTGCCAGCTCATATGTGAGTTCAGCATGGAGTCATTTTCTCTGTGCCAGACTGTTTATTGTCCCCTAACAGTCATTCCCCCATCCATTGTAGCAGAACATCCAAGTTTTATCTAGGCATGTGGCCATTGAGCATAAGCAATATATTCCCCAGCCTTTCTGTTGGAAAATGACTAAGTTCTGGCCAACAGAATTGAAGTAAATAGATGTGTACCTGAAGCTTCATGAAGTGTCCACTGCACATGTGTCAGTAGTCCCAACTGTGACATTTTGAAGTCATCAATGACAGTAGTGGTGTCTTCATTTCGCAGTGACTGGGACATGATTCTGGCTTGATAGGGCTGAGCCTAGTTCTCCACTCTATATAGGATTCTGTGAGTTCTCCAATAAGCACTTTCTAATTTTCTTTCCTGCCTAAATTAATTAGAGTTGGTTTCTATTGTTTGCATCTGAACACTCTGAGTTACAGAAACAGTTCTGTACACTGTGTGCAAATAAACCATTGTGGTTCCTGCTCTTGAGATCCAACGGTAAAAATTTTATTCAACAACTTCCTTCCAAAGTGGAATCCCTATAGAACATGAAACTAAAATAATGAAATATCTGTTTAACAAACATGTCTAAACATACACATGCAAGCATCTTATACAACTTGGGTCCCCTTCCAAGTGGCAAACAGTGCACTTATTATACTGGTACTGCACTGTTTAAAATGTTGAAGGAGTGCTTGAAAATTATCTTATGTCTGACACTTATTCTTATTTGTTTTATGAAAGTACATATTTAAGATTCAAATAGTATAAGATAAATAGGTATCTCCAGCTCAACCTTTTCCCTTAATTTATTTAAACTCCTTTCCAGAGACTGTTGTTAAGTGCTAGCCAGTCGGTTCTGATTCATAGCAACCCTGTATAGGGTTCCTGAGGCTTTAAATCTTCGAGGGAACAGAGAGCCTTATCTTTCTCCTGCTGGAGTGGCTGACAAACCCAAACCATGAGCCTTGTGGTTAGCAGTCCACTGCTTAGCATATGGAGCCACGCTGTTCCTTTTCCAGATATTTTTGAAGCTCCTTCCTCTGTCCTGTGCATGGGTATGTGGGAGGTGGGAGGGAGGGTTGAGAGATAATGGAATTTTTCATCACCTTTTTGAAGTCCCTTTATACGCATGTATTTATGGAGCACTAGTAGCTCTGGTAGTGTAGTGGTTACCAA
>NW_006408712.1:77358-84497 GCF_000296735.1 Chrysochloris asiatica
GTCACTATGAGTAGAAACTGACTCCGTGGCATACCACTACCACAATCACATATATTTTTGTTTGTTTGTTTTAAGGAATCCTGGTGGTATAATGGTTAAAGTGCTTAGCTACTAACCAAAAATTTGACAGTTCAAACACACCAGCTACTTACTCCACAGGAGAAAAATGTGAAAATCTGCTTCTATAAAGATTTACAGCCTCAGAACCCCTATGGGACAGTCTTATAGGGTCACTGTGAGTCAGAACCAAAGCAATGTGTCGGTAGTGGGTATACCCTTTATTAATAAAAATAGTAGCATACTCTTCTGTACATAGGTTTTTCATTTGATATCTTGGAGATTATTCCTCAAAGGTACATATAGTTCTTATAGATGTTCTAATTTATGGATGCTCAAAATAATTATTTAATCTGTCTCCTATTGTTGGATATTTGTGTTTCTCTAATCTTTTCCTGTTGCAGTAAATATCCTGTACAAGATTCTTTTAGTACTATTGTGAATGCATCTGTGAAATAAATTCCAAGAAATATAATTGCTGGGTCAAAGGGGAAGCTCTTTTATAATTGATACATATTTACAAACTGCCCTCTAAAGAGATTGTGTAAATTTACATACCCTTAAACAATCAAGAGCGTCTGTGCACACCTGCCTTTTTCTTTAACTATTACTGGCACATTTTAGTTAGCTATAGATGGCAAATTTCTCTTTTTCAAGAGTAACTAACACCATTCTGAGTACAAGATGAACTATGACTCTAAAGTAATTTGATGGATTTCCTTGTCAACTCTAAAAAACCAGGTCCAAACGTATTTTGGTCAACAACAGCATCGCTCAAATAAGTGTCTGCTCACCAAAAGGATATTGTTGAGAGAGAAAATGTTTAGTCATAGAAGATCCAGTCTATGTATCAAAACAATTCTTAATGCATCATAGTCATACTGCATGTAAGATGTAAAAACCAAGTCATGAGACTTCTTGGGGTCTTATATCATCACTGAATAGCCAGTTGTTTATCTTTTATCTTTGTGAATTCTCACAACTTCTTGGAAGATTTGTTGCTGTTAAGTGTCATCAAGTCGGTTCCAACTCATAACAACTCTGTATAGGGTTTCCAAGCAGTGGCTAGTGAGCTTAATCAACGTTGCTGTCCAGTGCATTAACCCACAGTACCACACCAAGATCCCAGTAAGTACTATCTTATCTCTGCTGAATATAGGCATTCCCAGGAATCTAAGCCACTCACATTGTCACAGAGCACATTGAGCCACCTGGGAAGTCCTGAGAAATAATCAGTTGGCTTTTCTTTTGATTTAAGAAAACCCTGAGGTTCCATTATATTTCCTAGGGTCTTTTATAAAATGATGAAGCATAACATAGAGAAGCATGCATCTGCTAAGTACATTATAATAAACTAAAATTATGCCAAAGGGAAGATGAGGGTAAGCAAAACTTAAGCAGGCGGGAACAGGAAAAAAGGACAATTTCTGTAACATTTGCCAATTTCTATAAATGTTCCTATGGTGGCCATTTTCAAGCTACCTATATGAAGGCAAGGAGTCCCTGGGTGGTGCCAACAGTAAAGTACTACACTACTATGCAAAAGTTTGGTGGTTCAAACCACCCAGAGATGCCTTAAAAGCAAGGCTGAGCTTTCGCAGCTTTAAAAATTCTATGGAACATGGTTCTTTTGTGCAACAAATTGGGGTTGTTTTGAGTCAGAATCAGCTCAACAACAACTGGTTTTATATGACGGCCATAGGCCTCACAAAATATATGAAAATTTAACACTGGGCTCTAGCAAATCTGTACGAGAAGGCTCTAGTACACCCTGCATGGCAACTCTGGCAGTTTTTGGTGATGTTACAGCATGAAGTTTATAGCTGAAGGAAAGAACTCAATAAAACTCTTCTGGGCTTCAATTAACTACACCTCTGACTTTTGTACTACTGTGGATTCTTGTGTTCTTATTTCATATACTTCTGAACTCAAACTTTGCTTTAAGCTTCATTATCTTCAATGTACTGTGCTTCAAAGCATGTAACTTCAATTTTCATAAAAATATTTTTTTTACATAGGTTGATATGGGAATCTATTAATGTTCACTCATTCAGCACTTCTTTTCGAACTTTTTCTTTATCTCATAAATATGAAATAGGAAGAGAGCGGGAAGCATGTACAAGATCATTTTTCTATATTTACATAATGAAAAAGTTACAAGTAATGTGAACAAAGGAGTCAAAAGGGAATGCAATACATAGCAATTCATGACATCTTGATAGATGGGGCATTTTTCAGGAAATCTGCTTAAATAGCTGTTGAGACAACACATTGCTCTTGAAAAAGTGATTTTTTTAACCATAAAATATTTTTAAAGATGATTTAATGTGTTCAACTCAACATGTATTCAGTGTAAATGTGTATATGCAAGGTATGAATATTAAGAAATAAGACTCAACATGGACTTCCTGATAGCATCGTCAAGGTAATCACTCAAAGAGATACGTTCAGTCATGCTTTCATTGCTCATAATGTTTCTGGAACTGCCTTCAAAGCAATTTACAAATCACAAAGGAAAATTAAGTTCATATATCCCTTTATACTCACACTTTATTTAGATGAAAAATTAAAACAATCCAACTTGTTGACCCACCTTATTCATCAAACTTAACTCCAAGTGATTTTTAGACATTTCTGAAAATCAAATCCATCTTCAAAGGATAAGAATTTATCAACGTTCAAAATAATTACTCAAAAGAATTTCCATAAATGTTTTGAACAGTTGCTACTTCACTTGAAATAAGTGTATGATTTTCCAAGGCAATGATTTTGAAGGGCACAACCATTATTTGGTTATTAATACTCTAGAACACTGGTTTTAAAATTCCATTACATTATGGGAGTGTTTTAGGCTAGGTTTTCTAGAGAAGCAAACCAGTAAAACGTGTGTGTGTGTGTGTGTGTGTGTGTGTGTTGTTGTTGTTGTTGTTAAGTGCCGTCGAGTCGGTTCCGACCCATAGCGACCCTGTACAGGGTTTCCAAGGGTGTAAATCTTTACGGGAGTAGAAAGCCTCATCTTTCTCCCGCAGAGCAGCTGGTAGTTTCAAACCGCTGACCTTAAGGTTCGCAGCCCGATTCGTAACCACTACGCTACCAGAGCTCCTTGTGTGTGTGTGTGTGTATAGAGAAGCTTATTACAAAGGAAATGCTTAAAATTGTCGAGTCCCAGGTTCCTAGTGGAAGAGAATGAGAGAGTCTTTTTCCTTGTGTCCATTATACTGGGAGCAGGCCACACCCCTAAAGAAGCGTCACTTTAATTAACTGGCTGCTCATAGCCACTCACCGTAGAGCTCACTATGCCTATATTAGGTTTCATCACCATAGGAATAAGCACATTTCAACAACCAAACCAACCCAGTCCAGTTGACACAGAACCCTAAATATTACTGGGAGTCGTGTTACATAGTGGTCAACAATGCATATCTGGGAGTCATTTTTGGGCTTGAATCTGGTTTCCAACATTTCCTTTTCATGTGACTTTGAGCAAGTGGATAGATTCATGCTCAGCTGGAAACAGTATGTTGTTGGTGGTAACTTTCATTAAGTCAGTTCTGCCTCATAACGTCCCCATATAGGGTTTCTAAGGAGCAGTTGCTGAGTTTGAACTGCCAATCTTATAGTTCAAACCAATGTTGCAATCTAGTGCTTATCCTATAGCACCACACCAGGACTTGGAAAACAATATAATATATACAAAATAACTGGTTCTATGCCTAAACGTGATAACTACTCAATAAATGGTAAATGTCATATTTTTTTTCATCTTTATTATCAGACACATCTCACATCATCCTGCATGTCCTTTTTAGAAAATTATGTTCTTTATTCTTTTATTAGCAATCTAAAGATACCACACTTTTACTTGGGAGACAGAAGTAAAATAGGCACATTTGGTGCTCCAAGCTGAGAAACAGAGATACCATTCACATATGATAGGGACACTGGAAGAAGTGACACTGCAGAATATGCACTGGACTGCAAAGTACAAGGTCAGTGATTGAAGCCCACCAGCTGCTCCTCAGAAACCCTGTACAGGGTCACTATGAGTTGGAACCAACTCAACAGCACATAGCAATAACAAGACTAGACAGCAAAACTATAACTCTGGGAAGAAATTGTGATTTAAATGGAGGACTAATGAAACATAACCAACTCTATTCTTAGTTGAAAATATAGTAATCGTCTTCATTAAATACAACTTTCACTTGGAAACAATAGGCAGTCTCATCATTCCAACCCTTTGCACCCCTGCACAGAATGAGTCCCAATTCCTTGACTCTGTTCATATAACACTGTGTCGTGGATGGAATTTTATCTAAAAACAATATATAAACTTGTCTAGTTCATGATTTCCATTATTGTAAGGTTGTCCTCCATTTAATGACCTGAAGTAATTATTCGCCATTTTGTCATCTGATGTAATTATACTCAATTTTATGTATTGCAGATCCTAACCTCTATATGTCAATTACCTAGAATTAGTGTGGGATTTATCTTGACTCAACCATACCCTTACTCAAATCACACCCTTATTAAAGTCACACCCTTACTTTCTTGTTAGGGGGTCCTTGGGGACATTACCTGCATCCAATATATTTATGAATGCTTTAGGAAGGCATTGCCTTGCTGTGGATCGGCATCTTGCTCATCATCATCTGATCTCCACTTGTTGGGAATTGAGTTAGTAACCTGTCATTTGACCTGCCAATTCTGGGATTCACTAGCTTTTGCAACCCTGTGAACCAACAGCCTGTTATCTGACATATTGATTACAGGTTCATAAGACCCTGAAATCTTGTGATTCAGGAGAAGCTTACAGACTGATGCCTGACTCACAAATTTGGGACTTTCCAGCCTCCATAACCACTGATAAAAGGAAATAAAAGCAAGGAAAGGAATTTCAAGAAAGAAGTGGCACCAGGATTGGAAGAAGACTCATTAACAACCTGCCATATGCAGACTGTTTTAGCAGCCGTGCTTACTGAAAGCAAATATGATTTAAAATACTTAGTGATGAAGATCAAAGACCACAACCTTCAGTATGGGTTGCAGCTCAATGTAAAGAAAACAAAAATCCTTACCAATGAACCAATAAATAACTTCCATATATATGGAGAAAAGACTGAAGTTGTCAAAGACTTCATTTTGCTCAGATCAACCATCAACATTCATGGAGGTAGCAGTTACAAACTCAAACAACATATTGTATTAGGCAAATCTGATGCATAAGAACTTTCTAAAGTGTTAAAGAGCAAAGATGTCTGTTTGAGGACTAAGGCGTATCTGATGCAATCCATGGTTTTTTCAATAATCTCATATGCATGCAAAAGATGGACAGTGAATAAGGAAGACTGTAGAAGAATTCATACATTTGAGTTATGGTGCTAGAAGAGAATATGGAAAGTACCATGGATTGCCAAAAGAACAAACAAATCTGTTTTAGAAGAGATATCTCCAGCATGCTCCCTGGAAGCTAAAATGGCTAGAATACGTCTCTCATACTTCGGACATATTGTCAGGAGGGGCCAGTCACTGGAGAAGAATATCATGTTTGGTAAATAGAAGGGTTGGAGAAAAAGAAGCAACCCCTCTCCCTCCCTGCAACGAGATGGACTGGCACAGGGGCACTAGCCATAGGCTCAAGCGTGGCAACAATTATGAGGTTGGCCCAGGACCAGGCAGTGTTTTGTTCTGTTGTGCATAGAGTTGCTATGAGTCAGTACCTACTTAATGGCACCTAACAATAGCAACAACAATTTTTAAGTTGATAATTTAGTATGGCCGCAAATGATGTTATAAATTTTGGCAGAAAAAATGGTATCACATCTCTGGCCTAAAGCCAATTCCTTAAATCAGGACTTCTAGCCTTCCTAAATTGTGAGAGAATAAATTTCTTTTTGTTAAAGCCATCCACATGTGATAAAGCAGCACTAGATAACTAAGCCACACTGTGAGTCCTGTTGGTCATTCCATAACCCTGTGCTGAATGATAAAGAAAACCCTGGAAGAGCCATCATATAAGGAAGAGGAGGAATGGAGTCAAGCCAGGAATGCTCCAAGAAGAAGTTGTTGGCTCAGGCAATCAAGAGGAGCCACGTGCATCTACTGGTGACTGAGTTACTCTCCAGGACACCAACTAAAAGGAGGATGGAGGGAAACAACGTAATAAAGCAAGAGGATACGGCCAGCTTTCCTCCCCTTACTTCAAAGTCAGCTTTGCCTCCCTTCTTTAATATAGGCTTCTTGAGTGTCTTTTAATATTTGCCTGTATCTTACAAAGTGCTAGGCACAGCCCAGTACCTATAAGGAACATTCCCTTCCCACTAAGAAATATTTCTAGACATTAACTTCTGGGAAATGATAAAGTGCATACATTGCAAATATAAAGGGTTATATAAATACTTAATAATCTAAGCATTTCTACTACTCTGCCCACAAAAAGCCATTACCCCTGTCTTTATGACGGAAAGCTTAATGTTGCTGAATCCTGCTCAAGTGAATATCCACTTGAACATTAAGGTCCAATTTTATAGTGGCAATTTTTTATTCCAAATCAGTCACAATCCAATCCAATTCAAGTATTCTGATACCATATCTTTGAAGAAATAGCTTTTCTTCAGCCATACCTACTTTCCAGCTCGCTGCATTCGTATGTCCCCAGACCCAGGGTCAGTGCTCAACTCATAGAACATATTCTATAAATTATGGGTGGATGGATAAAAAATTCAAAATTCTCATTTCTTGGCCCTCACAAAAGGTGTCCCAAGCAAAAGAAATAATAGTAATTGTCGGGGTCTGACCTCGACATAGTTGTGTTGTTCATGAGTGTTTGGTTCACGAGGAGGGGAGATCCAGTGGCGATAGAGATAGCAAAAGAATATACAGACAGACAGAAGAAGGGAGACAATGAGGCACCCCAAAGCCAGGGTGGATACATCACTGGCGGGCAGACTTAGGAGTACAGGCATCGTGGCCTCTGCAGGCAGCAACTCACTGCCCTGCAATCTTTACTGCATGCCCTCCATCTTGTAATGCACACCTGGGTAGCTTTCAGGTAACTTTACATCATACTTCGCTGGTTC
>NW_006408712.1:88666-89930 GCF_000296735.1 Chrysochloris asiatica
CAGTACTGTGATATAAAAGCAGTCTCTTAAGTCTCTGGAATCAGAACTCTTAACCACTTTGGTAAATTGACTCTCAACTGAGAAATCCTTTTAAAAAGAAGCTTTAACTACCATGCAGAATTACAAATTTCCTCATCTCCTATCATGGATCACTGTGATACTGTGCACTATTGTTGCCAAGACTACTGACAAAGGCGCCAATACCATCCAGTCTTGACACCCCATTTCTGGCTCTCCATTTGCAAGGGTAAGAAGGTTCACCCCAAAGTTCAGCCCTAGTATCCAGTCTCTACTACCACTAGCTTCAATAAGAAAATCAAACAAGAAAGAATCCCACTTATTCTAACCCAACAATAATGAATTGTGTGATGAACACTGCTCATTCAAAACCACCCCTCCCATAACTGTCTTATGAATATTGGTTTCCCTTGCCTACTATTGTAAAATAGACATGAGTGATATAGAAAGGAATGTGGGGAAACATAACTACAGAAAGATTAAATTCCTATCTTCAGTCTATAACTGATTGGAATACCTAAAAGGGATTCTACAACTTGCCCAGTGAAATAGGCCTCTTGTAGAGCCTTTGCAGTGTATAGGACCTTAGGTGGAATCCTGAGACCCATGTAGAACCTTCTGAGGAGGGACATTTCCACTAGAAAGGACAAGCAGACCAGCCTGGAACAACTAGAGCAACAGAAGATACATCTTCAAAAAAAGATCATCAGGAAAAAAACAAAACAAAAATGGCAGTATAATTGGCTACTACAAGAATAAGCAAGTTGTTCACCGGGAAGTCATCAAGGCAAACAACCAAGTCCCTTCAGGACAAAGCCCCTTCTAAGACTGAAACTCAAAGAGAACACATGAGCAGTCATATAAGCTTACTGGCGACCACACTGGTCTACTGCTGAGTGGAAGAGGGGGAAAGGCAGCAATGAAGAAATGGGCTGAGTTCAACCATGTTCCATAGACTCCCATTGACTTGGAGATGAGAGAGAGAAGAGGAAGGGCTGGTTGGTCCAAAGTGTGGTGAGACCTGGGGACTACTAAGCCCACAGACAAGGACATAGCCACAGAGGGCTAGAGCTGAAAGTAAAGCAGCCAGTTGATATGACAGGAGGAGAGAAGCATAGGAACACCGAAACTTACAGATAGTACCGTTTGACCTAGTCTAGATAGCTCCTTGGAGGCCACGATGGCTAAGCTTCGTCTCTCCTACTTTGGACATATTGTCCGGAGGAAACAATCGTTGGAGAAGGAT
>NW_006408712.1:90879-93286 GCF_000296735.1 Chrysochloris asiatica
GGGAAGAGAGGGACTGAGAACAGGTGGCCAGGAGGCAGACTTGCAGAATATGTCCTTTGGTGGTATAAATTATTATATATGCCTGAGTGTTTCAAAAAAAAAAAAGAGCTAAAATGGATAGAAAGAAATACTGTTAACTGATGGTACATGGTAGGAATTATAATCGTTATAATGAAACAAAGTATATGATTTGTTGAATGTAAAACTGATGATCTGCCCTGTAAAGTTTCACTCAATTCACAATAAAAACTTTTAAAACAAACCACCCCTCCCTTCCTTATACCGGGTCCCAGGGTGGCCCAAACGATTTGCTTTTGGCTACTATCCAAAAGCTTGGTGGCAAAAAAAAAAAAAAAGGTTGGTGGCTTAAGTCTACCCAATAGAAGAGCTACGCTGTAACACGTGGGATTGCTATGAGTCAGAATCCAATAAACAGCAACGTGTTTGGTTCTTTTGGTTCCTTATACCAAACTCTCTCTTCCTAGGACACTCTTCAGTCCCTGATACAAATCGTCTCCTGGAGGACATAAGAATTTACAATGGAATCATGCAGTAGGGGACTGAAGTTCTAAAACCAGTGACTACAGCAAAATCATAAAACCAAACTTCTTGTTCCCTAGTGTCATGACGACCCTATAGTACAGAATACAACTGTCCCTTACAATCTCCAAGGCTATAATCTTCATGCAAGTACACTGCCACCCCTTTCTTCCACAGAGCAGCTGGTAGGTTCAAACTGCCAACCTTTCAGTTAGTAGCTGAGCACTTTACCAGTGTGCCACCAGGTCTCTTTAGCAAAATCATATATAAACAAAATTAGCCTTAAAAATCATCCACATAGGTATAGGTCAAGTTCATCAGACTGTATCAGCTCACTCTTTTTTTTTTTCCCCCTCTTCTTTCCTCTCCTGGTTGAGCTCCAATCGATCATCCAGTCATCCGGTCCAGGTCACATGGGTATCATCTGCAAGTGTGGGCGCTTCTGTACATATGTCCTCTCTTCCCGTCAGCCATGGAGCAGCGACTCAGAGGGAACAAATCCTCACAGCAAGAAACATTCACACACACACCCCACACACAGAGTGGACGGAGAAGGGCAGCTTGGACATTGAATACTCAAATGGAGAGGGGGGCACTACAAAGGCAAGAAGTGACTGGCTTACAAGCTTTCAAGAGGGAACCTGGTGCTAGGGAGCATGGCGGAAGGCAGAATCTCCAGTAGGTACTATTCAATTTGTCTGGGCGGAACTGATGAAAGGAGATACAGATGGGTAACTCATGATACTGTAGTGAATAATGCTTATCAGGACGGACTATGAGGGTTGGAAATGCAAAAGTAGAAGCTTTGTAACAAGGAAGGGAGTGATTAATTCTCCAGGATAGGAGCAGAGGCCTCTGGGACCATCAACGGAGAAGAGCCGAGAGCGGGACCCTACCCAGAGAAACAGAGATGCCTGAGATGGAGACAGAGATGATGACGTGGAGTGATGAAGCCACTGGGGACTTTGGACCCAGAGAGGGAAAGGGACTGTGGGCCGAAAACTGGGGGGAGGAGGGAGAAGTGTAGGGGGCGGGTTTCTGGGATATAACCTTTGGGTGGTTGATGATGCATGGAGGCGATTGGAACCATGGCAGTGAGATGATATACAATGGAATGAATGTAAAACTAAAGTTCTCCCATGTAAACTATCATATAATTTTCAATAAAACATTTTTTTAAAAAAATCATCCACAAAGTACGGTGTTTGTGATTTTGTGTACTACCTGTCTCTAGTTTGCATGGCCATGTCTTTTTGCTTTCTCTGCTTATTGTTTTCATTCCTTTCCCTGTGTATATATGGTTTAGTTTGAAGAACCATCTCTTGGACACATTTACAAAGTACTTAGTACTGGTCCCAGTTATTATGCAACACTCCAAATTTCCCTAGATATGTGTTTTTCCTTGGGGGCTTCTTCTTATTTGTTTCCTTCTCCATTCACTTAGAGTCATTCCATCTCCATTTACTTAAAGGAGAAGCCTCCCACTTGAATCCCCTGACACTTCCTTCCCTTTTCAAATTCACACCTCCCAACTCTTCTTATTCAACCAAAGTTGTGATGTTAAGAGGTTGTCAAATTATATCCTGAAATGTGAATTCTAAACAGAAAAGTGGAAAGTCTGAGAATTCCCCAACATGTCTACACAACTGGGGAAAATGTACTCCATCTGGGGTCAAGGTTCACAGATGCCACATCAACAACACCAGAATGGATTATCCCTGCACTTCTAGGAATATGGGTCCCTGGTAACACTTTGGGTTAAGCATTGGGCTGTAAAGACGAGTGGTTCAAATCCACCAACCACTGCAGAAGATGGCAGGAAACAAAAGAACAGCTCAGGTTACAAATCGGAATGGCAAGAATTATC
>NW_006408712.1:93772-102872 GCF_000296735.1 Chrysochloris asiatica
ATCTTTCTCCCGCGGAGCAGCTGGTAGTTTCGAACCGCTGACCTTAAGGTTCGCAGCCCGATTCGTAACCACTACGCTACCAGAGCTCCTTGATATGTCTTATAGGGTCGCTATTATTTGGAACCAACTATGGCACTGGATTTGAGTTTTGGTTTTCTAGCCATAGTTTATTTTCAATCTATTGCTTTCATCTTCTGAGTAATTTCAAAAGCTTTGAGAAACGTTCAAAATAATCATTTTTATAAGGAAAGGTATTTTGGGAGACATACAAAAGGAGAATGTAAACTTCGCAAGGACCAATACATAAATAGAGACAGGGTCTTCTTAAGATGTCTAGAGAAGTCAGAAACTCTCAGGCTGGAAGTTAAGTTGGTCAGGAAGTCAAAGTCTTGAAGGGAAAAAAAAAAAAAAAAGTCTATAAAGCTTTGATTAAAATTCCCATTGCTGGTTATATTTATATGCCCATTCAGGTGCTCATAAAGGTAGGACATTTTTATCAAGAACACTGTAGATCATTTTGAATACATTTCACTGTACTTTTCAGTGCTCCTTCCTCCATCTTTCATTAATGATATAAATTAAAGGGCAAAGACATCAGGTGATAATGATGGATTTCCTCCCCTATTTGGCCTGTGCCACAACAAACCTTAATATTATTTTAACAATGTGAGTAATTTGACTGAGAAGGATCAGCCGGTTCAATACATGCAGTGGGAATGCTGAGGAATTAGCTTGCTTGCCTGGGGTAATCAATAGATTGACAAACTAGCCTTTTTTAAGTCCAAGGCCTGTTTTATAGGAATATTAAGCTTGTGGTATTCACACAACAAAGGGACCTGAAGCCTACACAAAAGGTTTCACAGCTGAAAGCATTCGCCGGGCACTTTTCTATCTTTAAAGAGGTTCTGGCATACTCAGAACCAACAGCAAGGAGGAGGAAAGCTAATAGACATAGCCATTCATCTGAAATAACTATAAACAGGTTCAAATATACACATACACAGCCTTGAACATCTGGGAAGAAAGAAAAGGTACTTTGTGTGAATTATCCCGTGGCTGCTGCAACTTCAAACAAGGTTCCTATAGCTATTTTGAAAACATGATGTGAGAAGAAAAATAAGGAGTAAGAGATTTCTTTTAAAATATATCTATATAATAAAAACCTGTTATAATGGCCAGAAGCAATTTTCGTGTCCTTTTCCAGGATCTCACATGTACATTTCATGACCCAAGCCATATTTCCCATCTCCAAGGTGGAAAAATACACTGAATTCACGGGACGCTTGCCCTAACTATAGAACCTCCTGACAAATCATCTGATTATGAGATTGTCTGGCAGCAGATGGGTCGGGAGGGAAGTATCAGAGGAAGAGACGTCTGGATTGCAGATTTTCAAGCGTTGCGGCATACTGGGGAAAATGCTGCCATTAGCCTCATGATCAGTCACTGGGAACTGCTTAAATGCATTTCCCCCACAGAAAGCTAATAGAAAGCGTCAGTCTCTTCTGTCATTAAAGGCTACAGGGGTGCTTGCATTGGGGGAGGGGGGAGGGGCTGCTTTCTCAAGGAAAAAGAAATATTTCTCCATTGGACTCCTTTGCTACTATCACGGACTTTCCCATTACGGTGATGTTTATTGCTTTTCCCCTCTCCCTGGCTTTTCAAATGTCCCCAATTGAAAAGACAGAACCTCATGCAGTGAATTTTGATTAGAAGCTCATATCATCGCTCTCCTAATACCAAACTGGTGTGCAAAGGGTACTATTACAGAGGTCTGTGGTTCCTAGCTGGAGAACTGTAATATTTCAAACAAAGGATATGATAAATGACAAAACAGGCAAGAAATGATTCGATTAAAAAAGACAGTGTGAGCTATTTCCCTCTAGAACATATTAATAGCCCCCCAACCGATCCCTCTGGTGATCTATGCAGTGTGAAATCGAGTTTTTTCCAAGCAAT
The DNA here is from genome assembly GCF_000296735.1 of Chrysochloris asiatica. NCBI lineage: Eukaryota > Metazoa > Chordata > Mammalia > Afrosoricida > Chrysochloridae > Chrysochloris > Chrysochloris asiatica. Next base: position 95,732 of record NW_006408712.1, read on the forward strand.
CCGCTGCAGCGCCAATGCCAGAGAGAGGAACTGAAGGAGATAAATCAGTGTTCAGGCGGTGCAGGCACAGCGGTAACGAGAAACATTGATTACTCTCCAAATCAATGCAAGATGCTGACAGTGCTCCGCGGTAGGAAAAGCTGGCAACCAATTTGTATCTCCTGAGCCCTGCCCATCAGTAGGTGTTTATTATTCATACATGCAAATCAACAAGTAATGAGCAGAGATTAAGGGAGAGAGAGAGGCAGAAGATGGCAGGAAGCAAAAGAACAGCTCAGGTTACAAATCGGAATGGCAAGAATTATCATAAACAAAAACGATGCAATTCTCCTCCATTCCATTTCACAAATGCTTTTGCTTTATTTTTAAAAAAAGTTTGAAAAAAGTAAACCATAGATTTCCTTAGGTTAAAAAAAAAAAAAAAAACTGTCTACATTTTGTTTTATCATTGACCAACTCATCTTTCAAGTCCTCGAGTCGGTTCTGACGATTCTGATCCATAGCGGCCTTGTATAGGGTTTCCAAAGAGCAAATGTTGAGCTTGAACCGCCACCATGTGGTACAAGCCAACTTTGCAGTCCAGCTCATTAAACCACAGCTCTTTAAACCAGGACTCCAGGTTCTGGTTAAGTCCCCTAAATCTCTGTGTTAATTACCCAGTGAGGGCATCTACTTAAAATTGAATGTCAATTGAATTTCATTCAGTAGAACCCCCAACACCCTATCATTCATTCTACTCCATGGATCTTGTCCTAGAAGGGCACGTCTCAGGTAAATCAATCTAAAGGCATATGTGACATGTGGAATAACCACTCAGATGCTCTGGTAATGTGCAGCAAGGAAACCACTATGTGTAGATTACTATTGGTACAGATTTCCTAGGATAAAGAAATGTATGTTTGTTCTTCCTGGCTGCTTCCCAGACATCCTATAAACATGCTACAACCTTGCCTTTTTGTTATGATTATGCACATACAGCATCAACTAACATGGGCAACTTGAAGCTCCACAGACAACATTGAAAGAACATCTTCTCTGCGCTGAGTAATTAATTCAACCACAGGCCCAGGCATGAATGCTCCAGGAATCTTTAGAAACACTAGAGTGGGGAAGAAAGCTATTTAAAAAAAAAGTTATCACCAACCTAGATTAGCTGAAAGGCCATTACTGATGCATAGCCTAAAAGTTCACATAGGGTTATGACCAATAGTCAGAATATTTGTGCAGCTTTAACACAGCCAAGACCTGGCTTCCACTGGAATAAAAAGGAGAAAATAGCCCCAAGGTGGAATCTGGTTAGACCCAGGATGAATATCACTTCCATTGGGGGGGGCGGGGGGGTAAAATCTCTTCTAAAAATTGTATCAATGAAAACTATTTTATTGGAAAAATCTTTGCCAGATTTTTGAAGTATTTTAGTGAAGTTAGTGATTGTTGTTGTTGTTCTTAGCTGATATCGAGTCAGTACAGAGTCATAGCTATCCTATGTACAGCAGAATAAAATACTGCCCAGTCCTGGGCCAACCTCACTACTGTTGACACACTTGAGCCCATTGATCTGCCAATTTGCCAATCCATCTCATTGGAGATCTTCCTCTTTTTCTCTGACCCTCCACCTTACCAAACATGATATCCTTCTCCAGCGACTGGTCCCTCCTGACAATATGTCCGAAGTATGAGAGATGAAGCTTGGCCATCCTGGCCTCCAAGAAGCAATCTGGCTACACTTCTTTCAACACAGATCTGTTGGTTCTTTTTGCAGCCCATGGTACTGTCAATATTCTCCTCCAACACCATAACTCAAAAGCATCCATTCTTCTGTGGTCTTCCTTATTCACTGTCCAGCTTTCACATGCATATGAGGTTGTTGTGATATCCCTTTATATTTATATGATGCCTTTATGCACACTGATTCATTTCATCTTATTTTACAGTGTAGAAATTCTTCCATCCAGAAATCTATTGCCATGACTCATTCATCACCTATAAAATTCTCTCTACACTAATTGCCATCTACTGTTTGGTTTTGAAATGGACAAACTAGTTTTGCTAAGGAGGTTAAAATGTCCTGAGTGATATCAGATCTCTGTTTGGAACTGATAAAACAGAGACCTAAGTAGCTGAAGCAAAGTCCTCATGTTCCCAAAGTTCAGAATTAGTCTTTGATAAAAATCAGATTTACCTGTTTTGAAGGGAAAAAAAAACTCTCAAAACTACAACCAGGTCCTTATCAGTGAGGACACAGTGATGTTTCTCTCACCCAACCTTCTGACAATGTAAACACATCTCATTTTCCTAATCACATTTGTATCCCAACAGCATTTCTGGAAAGCACTGGGTTTCATATTGTATTTATTATTTACTTTTATTAGTAGAGCTAAAAGCTTAAGGAAAGATTTAAGCCAAAAGGAAAAGATTCAAATTAGGATTCTGCTAATTATACAGGGAGCAAACAAAAGAGATAAAATCCAAACATCTTTATGAATGAAATATCTCAAATTTGTCTTTTCTACTCAATTCAAAATAAAATTCACCATCAAACAAAACTTAGAGGGGATCCTCCTCACATGTAACACCAGAATATTGGTTTTTCTTTTATTTTTCCATGAAAAGATCATTTTCTTTCCATGATTCCTCTTATTGACTTATTCAGTGACATTGACAGTCTATCTTGGTTGCTGTCAAAGACATCATCATGAGGAGGCGGCAAGATGGTGGACTAGGTCAAAAGGTTGTATGGACCCTCTACAACAAAAATATGGAAAACCAAATGAAACAGATTCAGATGATAGTCCTGGAACTCTGAACTTCAGAAGAAGGCAAAGAGAAGTGTATTGAATGTTTACTAGGAGAAATTACTGAGAAGACATGGCAAAATAAGGAGAGATTGGTTATAGAGCAACCAGACAGGCGCAGTCATCTTGACTTTTTGTGAGTAGCTTCAGAGAACAGATAATTTCACAACATTGTAGAAACATGCCTGTGGCTCACAGAGACTAGAGTATGATTTTTTTTTTTTTCTTGTTCCCCCCACTCCCCTGGTGACCAGAGGTGAGGCCGTGCCCCACCTGCATATACCAGGAAGCTGCACTCTCCCCGCGGTCAGAACTGCAAGGGGGTGAATGCTGTGGTTGTAGACCCCACTAACGGAGGGGGAAATTATCTTCATTGACCCTATTCAGGTGAACCCTACTGCAAATCTGCAGAGTCTACCCTAGCCAGCTCAGGACTAACCCTCACTACAAGAATCAACTGAACAAATGTATGGGGGAGGAAAACACACACACACTTAGAAAAGAAACTGCTGATCTGTGTTGGCAGCCAGGCCAGCTGTAGTGTCATCATCTTGAACTTTCACTGGTGACTTTGAAGGTGAGAGGGCTGTAGGTGGCACAGAGGCATACTGTTTATTGGTGGACATAAAGGAGCAATATTTTTTTATTTTTTCTATATCTCACAATAACCTGGTGACTAGAGGTGTGGCCAGCCCCCATTCATACACACTCCCTGGAAAGCTCCTATTCTCTGGGCTTTCTAAGTCACATCAATGTGTGTGGGGAGCTAGCAACACTAACCCCAGCACCTGGAATCAGGTGTTGCCCATTCCAGACATGCAGAGCTGGTTCTGTTCAGCCCTGGTCTAGAGGAATCTCTCACCCTTGGTTCCCCACTAGTATGGAAATGACCCTGATACCTCAGTTGCTTTGGGGTCTTCATTAATTACTTCCAGATTAAGTGCCCAAAACAGACAACACCTAACCCTACAGGAACTCCATCTAGAGTTGAGTGCTACCGTCTCATCCCTTACCCACCCACACATGAGGTCCGTGGCAGGTAGGATACTTCAGAATTCTCTCTTCTCTCACTCTGGTGCCTGACCTGGTTTTGTGTTTTGCTTTTTCCTCTCATAGTTTTTGTTTTGTTTTGTTTTTTCTCTCCCTTGCCTTTGTCTCTCTTGCTTTCTCTCCTTTCCATCTCCCCTTTCATTTTTGCTTCTTTTTTTTTTTTTCAGCTTCTCCTTCCCAATTGTTGCCTCTTCTATCTTATTAATATATTTTATATATAATATATAATAAATTTTTCTCTTTTCTTGTTTCTAATATCTGGTCTCTTTCACTTTTACTCATTCATTTCCCTAGTTGTGTTGAAGTCTTTTTCTTTCTTTTTAATTTTACTCTTTTTATTATTTTATTTTCCTCTCCCTCATTTCTCTCTTTGGTTTTTGTATTCTTTTGCTAGCTGTTACCTACTTTGTTCTCAGTTTTTTCCTTTACTATTTTTCTACTTTGACTGCTATTTGCTGGTTTGTGTTTGTTTGCTTGCTTTCTTTCTTATGGGTGTGTTTTCTCTTCTTGCCTCACCTGACAGCAGACAGCAACTGCAACCATACAGCCCAGCCACAACCGTATCTTCTAGAAGCCCACTCACTGGACAAGTGCCAATACTATATGCAATATTCTGGATCAAAGACAACAGCCTATATTAGCCAAATTCATCCTAAACTGAACTGTACAAACAGTGAACAGAAAACAGTGCACCAGCTCATCTCATGATTGCACCCACCAGGAGACAGTTGGTGAGTGCCTAAGAATACACCAACATACAATCATCAACTTAATACAAATACAACAACATCATAGTATCTCAAAAGTAGCAGACAATTTCTATTCACACAAAGAAATAAGACAGAGTGGCTCAAACAAGTGATCAAGAGGTAGAGCTAGAAAACATTGTTGAGGAAAAAAAAGGCATTGGAACTATCTGAAAAATAATTCAAGAGAAGGATATTTAGGTACATATAAAGGACTAACAGAAAAGTAGAAGAAAACAGGAAGAATTCAGGAGAGCACTACAGGAACAATCAAGCAAAGCAGATAAAGGATTGGAGAAAATACACAAGCTGCAAATAGAAATACGGAATACTAATACAAAGATTGCAAATAAACAATACATTGAAAGGGAAAAGGAGCAGATTTGAATCAATGGAAGCCTGAATTAGTGAGCTTGAGGATAAGTCTCTCAACACTAATATGCTAGAAGAAAAATCAGAAAAAAAAGAATGAAAATTTCTGAAGAAAGTCTGAGATTCTTGTAGCACAATGTGAAGACAAATAGCTTATGGGTAATTGAAATTCTAGAACAGAAAGAGACCCAAAAAAGCACAAAAAAGAGTGAAAGATCTGTTGGAAGACTATTTCCCTAACATCATAAAAGATGATAAGATAAGCATTCAAGAAGTTTATGAGCCCCAAATAGGATAGACACCATAAGAAAATCACCAAGACATATCATAATCAAACTCTCCAAAATCAAAGACAAGGAAAGAAAGAATCCTGAAAGCAACTCGAGAAAAACTAAAAGTCACCTACAAAGGAGAAACAATCAGATTAAACTCTGATTTTTCAGCAGAAACCACGCAAGCAAGAAAGCAATGGGGAGACATATACAAAACACTAAAAGAAAAAAAAAAAATGCAAACCAAAAATCATATATCCAGAAAAACTGTCCCTCAAATAGATGGCAACTTTACAAAAAAAATACTAAAGGAAATCCTTTGGACTGAGAACTATTTCCAACAGGAAATAGACATACACAGCAACATCAGCCAGAATTCAATCCAATTCAAGACATTGTTTATTTTACAAGACTGAAAATAAAGATCAGAGATATCAATTTATAATTAAGACAACTACAAAACAAGAAGAGAAAAAAGTATGGTTTCAGAATTCCAAATGGTAAGTCAAATAATTTTCAAGGTAAAATGACTTTTAAACTGGGGAAAAATTAATAAGTTACAGGGTAACCTCAAAGAAAATTAATATGTCTTCACATCAAATCAAAAAGGGAAAACCATGTAATATTTGTAAATATTAAAACAACAGTAGTGAGTAAATTGACAAGAAAATGCACAAATAAAATGAACTCAGCACTGAAAAAAATACAGAACAAAGAAAACAGCAGCACCAAACAAAAAAACACACAGCAAAATGACAGTAGTCAATTCATAATTATCAATAATTACATAGAACATCAGTGGATTAAAAGCACCAGTCAAGAGACAGAGAGTAGCAGGATGGATTTTTAAAAAACAAAAACAAACAAACAGGATCCTTCCCTATGTTGTCTAAAAGAGTACACACCTTTCACATAAAGACAAAAGGGATTAAAGGTCAAAGCATGAAAATAATAGATATCATTCTAATGGCAGCCAAAATCAAGCAGGAGCGGCACCATTAATTTATGATAAAATAAACTTTAAGGAAAAAATGAGCATGAGAGACAAAGAAGGACATTATCTCATGATTAAAGCAGTAAAATTCTATTTGCAGATGACATGACCTTATACAGACAAAAGCCCAAAAACAAGAAAATTTTTGGAAAGCACTGAAAGATTCATCAAAGTGGCAGGGTACAAGATCAATATACAAAGACCACAGTATGTAACCATTATAAATATCTGTGATCCCAATGAAAGAGCCTCAAAATATGTAAATCAAAATCTTACAGAATTGAAGTAAGAAATAAAGAACTCTGCAATAATATTTTTGTTAAGTGTTTTCAAGTCAGTTCTGACTCACAGATAGCCTGTACAGGGTTTCTGAGAAGCAGCTGGTGGGTTTGAACTGCTCACCTTGTGGTTTGCTGTCCAGTGCTAATCCTACGGTGTCACACCTTCAAAAATAGGAGCTTTTAATATACCACTTTTGATAAAGTAGAGTGCAACTACAAAGAAACTCACCAGAAACACAGAAGAATGAAACAACACTATCAACCAATTTGACCTCATAGATTTACATAGAGTACTCAACCCAACAACAGTACAATACATATTTTTTCACAGTACACATGGAATATTCTCCAGAAGAGACTATATGTTAGGCCACAAAACAAGCCTGAGGACTGTAATCATTGCAGTGAAACAAAATACAATAGGATGAGTGCAAAACTGATGTTCTCCCACATAAACTATCATTCAATTAAAAATAAGAGCTTTTTTTAAAATATGAGAGGGCAAACAAAACAAAAGCCTCAATAAATTATAAAACATCAAAACACTACAAAGCGTCTTTTCAGATCACAATGCTATAAAATTAGAAACAATAATAGGAAGATAAAGGAAATAAAATCAAATACATGGAAA
>NW_006408712.1:103286-105081 GCF_000296735.1 Chrysochloris asiatica
GAATACTATGAACTGTATTTAAATAAATTTGAAAATCTAGACGAAATGGATAGGACCTACTTAAACTAATACAGAGTGAAGCAGAAAACTTGAACAGACCTATAACAAAAGGAGAAATTGATCAGATCATTAATAAACTTCCAACAGAAATAAGTTCAGATAAGAAAGCTTTACTGGTAAATTCTACCAAACATTCAGAAAAGAGTTGATACCAATTTTACTCAAACTATTTCAGAACATAGAAAAAGATGGAAAACTCCCAAAAATAGTTTATGAAGCAAGCATAACCCTCATATTAAAAACCATACAAAGACATCACTAAAAAAAATAATTATAAACCAATATCCCTCATGAACCCAGATGCAAAAATTCTCAACAAAATCCTAGCCAACATAATTCAAAGCATATTGAACAAATAATACATCATGACCAAGTGGTATTTATATCAGGGATGCAAGAATGGTCCAATTTTAGAAAAACAACCAGTGTAATTCACCATATAAATAAAACAAAGGAAAAGAACCACATGATCATATCAAATGATGCTGAAAAGGCATTTGATAAAATCTAACATCCATTCCAGATAAAAATAATCAGCAAAGTAGGAACTGAAGAAAATTCCTTAACATAATTAAGAGCTTCTGTACACATCCAACAGCCAGTATTACCCTAAATGGATATAAACTGAAAGCATTCCTTTTGTGAACAGGAACCAGAAAAGGAGACCCTTTATCATCACTCCTATTTCATATTGTTGGAAGTCTTAGCCAGAGCTATAAGGCAAGAAAGGGAAATTAAAGGCATCAAAATTGGCAAAGAAGCAAAACTCTATTTGCAGATGACATGCTCTTATACATAGAAAATCCCAAACACTCAACAAGAAAAATATTGGAACTCACTGAAAGATTCAGCAAAGTGACAGGGTACAAGATCAATATACAAAAAACCAGCTGGATTCCTCTATATTAATATAGACAGCCCTGAAAAGGAAATTAGGAGAACAATACCATTTACAATAGCCACCCAAGAGATGAAATACTTATGAATAAATCTAACCACAGAAGAAAGGACTTATACAAAGAAAACTACAAAACACTACTACAAGAAACCAAAACAGACTTAGAAAAATAAAGAATATACCATGCTCATGGATAGAAAGACCTAACATTGTGAAAATGTCAAAACTACCAAAGCAATCAGAAAATCTGCTACATAAGACATCTTTAAAGTGTTCAAGAGCAAAGATGCTAGTTTGAGGACCAAGGTATGCCTGACCCAAGCCATGATATTTTCAATAACTTTATATGCATATGAAAGTTGTACAGTGAATAAAGAAGACCATAGAAGAATTGATGCATTTGAGTTATGGTATTGGAGGAGAACATTAAAAGTACCATGGACTGCCAAAAGAACAAATGTATTTGTGCTGGAAAAGTACAGCCAGAATGTTCCTTGGAAGCCAGGATAGCCAGACTTTGTCTCTCATATGTCAGATATATTATCAAGGAGGGACCAGTCCCTGGAGGATATCATGTTTGGTAAAATGGAGGGTTGAAGAAAAAGAAAAAGACTCCCAACAAGATGGACAGGTACAGTGGCAGCAGCAATGGGCTCAAGCATAGCAATGATTGTGAGGTTGGTTCAAGACCAGGCAGTGTTTTGTTCTGTTATGCATAGGGTCACTATGAGTCTGTGCTGACTCGATGACATCTAACAACAACAACAAAAGCAATCTATAGATATAATGCAATCCCAATCCAGATTCCAACATCATTCCTTCATAAAGATGGAAGAA
>NW_006408712.1:105701-111506 GCF_000296735.1 Chrysochloris asiatica
GTCGCTATGGGTCGGAACCGACTCGACGGCACTTAGCTACTAGCTAGCTATTGATTCACTGGCTAGAGGGTAGACGCATGTTAACTTGGGTGATGGGGAGAGCAATATACAAAGACCACAAAAGGCAAAAGATAAAATAAATTGGACTTCATAAAAGAAATTTTTATCAAAAGACTTTACCAAAAAAAGGGAAAAGATAAGGAATCAAATGGGAAAATACCTTCAGAGACCATAATATCTGATAACAATCTAATAACCAAAATTATAGGTACCATCTCAACCATGTAACACAGAACTCAATCATACAGCGGGTAAAGGACATGAATAGACATTTCACCAAAGAGGCCACTCATATGGCCACCAGACACATGAAAAGATGCTTAAGGTCTCTAGCCATCAGAGAGATGTAAATCAAAACTATAAAAAGACACCATTTTATTCCCCTGAGGATGCTTTTTTTTTTTTTTTTTAAGGTAAAGGTCAAATGTGGACGAGAATGTAGAAACTGGAACCCTATCCAACGCTAGGGTTGGAGTTCTGGTGTGATGCTGTGGGTTAATGCGCTAGACTGCAAAGTCGGTTTGAATCACAAGATTGATGGTTCAAGCTCACCAGCTGCTCCTCGGAAACCCTATACATGGTCACTCAATGGCACTTAACAATAACAACAACATCCAGTGCTAGTTACTGTTGTTATTGTTAAGTGTCATTGAGTCGATTCTAACTCATAGTAATCCTGTTGATGGGTTTGAACTGCTGACCTTGCAGTTATCAGTCCAGTGCTAATCCTACAGCACCACACGAGGACTCCATTGCTAGAAGGAATGAAAAATGGTACAGATGTTGTGGAAAACAGTTTGGTGATCCTCAAAAAATTCAAAGTAGAACTACCATGGGAATCCTGGTATGGCACTGCAGGATAACCATCTGACTGCGAACCACAAGGTCAGGTGTTCAAATCTAACAGCAGCTCACCAGCTGCTCCTTGGAAACCCCATACAGGGTCTCTATGGTTCAGAACCGACTCGATGGCACTTAACAAGAAAAACAACAATTCACAATAAGCAAACAGATGAATGAATAAACAAAATGTGGTACATAGTAGAAGAATACTACTCAGACAGTAGGAGAAATGAAGTCTTGATACCTGGTACAGTATGAGTGGAGCTTTGAAGACATTATGCTGAGCAAAATAAGTAAATCACAAAAGGAGAAATATTATATGACCTCACCTATGTAAAAAGACAAATGTTCAGAGACCAAAGTTTATTAGTATGAGGGAGGAGTAAAGGAAAAATTAATAGTAATGGGGGGGGGGGGACTCACATTGACTTCTCACAGCTGATTTTTGTAATTGTTGTCAATAAACCTAATACCTGTAAAATGTTGAACTGGCAAAAGTTATGTAATAGATAAATTTACAATGGTGAGAGAGAGAGAAGCTATCCAAGACTGTTTATGTACAACCAAACACCTCGTGGGATTTGGTTCACTGGGTTAGAGGATTAGGGACATTGTTTCATGGGACATCCCAGCTAATTGGTGGAATAATATATTTAGTGCTTTTTTTTCTACTTCTAGTTTGTTGCATAAAGTCTGGGATCTTAGAATCTTGCAAGTGGTCAACACTTGGTCTCTATTCATCTGAGTAATAAAAAAAGAAGGGAAGTAGGAATAAGAGAAGGATATGGAATTTGTGGTTCATTGCCTCGGTGAACAAACTGCCTCTTTTTCCATTACTGAATATTTTTATTAAAGATTCTATTGAAAATCCTGATCATAAGTGGGATAATGAAAAACAGTATTTTTCATTCTCAAGGACTCTAGACTTCCTGGAACTGTGGAGAGTACATGAACCTCTAAAACAATTGCCCTGAGATACTCTTTAAATCTTAAACCAAAAATTTTCCCTGAAGTCTTCTTAAAACTTAACAGTAGTTTAGCTTAACTAGTTTTTTTAAAAAAAAGTCTACCTGAAGCATTATGCTCTTTTAAGAACTATCCATCTGAGAACTCAGTAACAACAGAACCAAACACTGCCTGATCCTTGTGCCATCCTCACAACTGTTACATTTGAGCCTATTGCTGCCAATGTCTTTCTCCAGGGACTGGTCCCTCCTGATAACATGTCCAAAGCATAATATTAATGATATTGTTCAATACAGATGTTGCAAAGTGCCGTCGAGTCGATTCTGACCCATAGCGACCCTGTATAGGGCTTCCAAGGAGCAGCTGGTGAGCTTGAACCACTGACCTTGAAGTTCAAACGACTTTGTAGTCTGACACATTAGCCCACAATGCCACAGCAGGACTCCTCAGTACAGATAGTGGGTAACTAATATAGTCACCATTATCAATAAGCATTTATTGAAACCTACCTGGTCAGTGGTTCAAACTCACCAGCCGCTCCTCAGAAACCCTATATAGGGTCGCTGTGGGTTGGAACTGACTCGATGGCACTTAACAACAACAACCTGTGTATGGAGTCCTGGTGTGGCATTGTGAACTAATGCATCAGACTGCAAAGGCATTTGAACTGCAAGGTCAGTGGTTCAAGCTCACCAGCTGCTCCTTGGAAACCCTATATGGGGTTGCTATGGGTCAGAATTCACTTTACAGCACTTAACAACAACAACAACAATACTTTGTGTATAGGAGTCCTGGTGTGGCACTGTGGGTTAATGCACTGGCACTGCCAAGTCTGTTTGAACTGCAATGTTGGCAGTTCAAGCTCACATGTTCAAGCTCCTCAGAAACCCTATACAGGGACACTATGGGGTGGAATCAACTCGACAGCACTTAACAACAACAACAACAATATCTTGTGTGTAAGCATTGCAAGGTCAGTAGTTCAAACCTTCGGAAACCCTATGCAGGGTCACTATGAGTCAAAACTGACTTGACAGCACTTAACAACAACAACAACAATATCTTGTGTGTAAGCATTGCAAGGTCAGTAGTTCAAACCTTCGGAAACCCTATGCAGGGTCACTATGAGTCAAAACTGACTTGACAGCACTTAACAACAACAAAAACCTTGCGCATAGTTTTGGCCTGTTTCAGGAAGGACTAGTCCCTGGAAAGGGCATAATGCTTGGTATAGTGGAAGGTCAATAGTCTCAGAGTACATCATGGGCAACTGGCATAATATAGTCCACAAGACGATGTTCTACATCCTACTATGGTGAGTAAAGACTGGGACCTTAAAAACTCATGGGTGGCCACGTAAGGTGCAGCTATTGGTTTCTCCATATGCAAAAGACAGTAGAGAGATGAGAACTGAAAAGGCTTGGAATCAATTAGTCCAATGGACTAATGGAATATATGTGAACATTAACCTCCACAACTCGAAAGCCAGAAACTAAGTAGGACCCAGCTACCACTACCAACAGCTCTGAAAGAGATCACATTAGAAGGTCATGGATAGAACAATAGAATATATGGAACAAAACTCAAAAATATTAAAAAGAAGAAAAAAAAAAACCTGGCTTACTGGTCAAAGATAGATTAGAGTAACCTGAGACTATGGTGCTCGACCACCCTTCTGGTCTGGAATGGAACTCACCCTCGTGGTCCAACTTTCAACTAAGCAGTAGATAGGTATATAGGGAAGCAACAAAACTAGTAAGGTATATTCACTATGAATGATAGAACGGTCAATCATTCAAAGGCAAAAAAGCAACATTTTCCTAAGGACAAAGCTGAGCAGGGATGGGAAGGTAAGTGAAATCAAAATCGGAACCACAAGGAGGAAACAGGGTAACTGCTATTGCATGGAAGGGACTGCAACCATTGAGATGAAATGAAGTGTATGATTTGTTGAATGTAAAAGTGATGATGTTGCCTGTAAACCTTCACTCAATTTACAATAAAAAAGTCTAACATAAATAAAATGGAGGGTCAGCAAAAAAGAAGACCCCCAACAAGATGGCATGACACAGCAGCAGCAACAATGGGCTCAAACACAACAACTGTGAGCATGACGCAGGACCAGGCAGTGTTTCATCTGTTGTGTATGATGTCACTGTGAGTCAGACCTAACTCAACAGCACCTACCAACAACAACAACAACAAATCTTGTGCACGAGTCCTGTGTATAAGCACTGCAACATCAGCTTTAGGACAGACACTAGACTGCTAACCAAAAGATATGCCTGCAGTTCAAATTCACCAGGGCCTCCTTGGAAACTCTATATAGGGTTGTTGTGACTCAGATGCGACTTGAAGACACTTAACAACAACAATTTTGTGCCCATGTATGCATATATAGCACCTTTCTGAATTACTGTCGTGTGCCACAGAGTCAATTACAACTCACAGTGACCATATAGATAGAGTACAGCTGTCCCACAGGGTTTCCTAGACCATAGTGTAATGGTTACGAATTGGGCTGCTAATCTCAAGGTCAGCAGTCTGAAACTACCAGCGGTTCCGCAGGAGAAAGGCGAGGCTTTCTGCTCCAGTAAAGAATTACAGCCTCAGAAACCCTGTACAGGGTCACTATGGGTCGGTATCGATTTGACAGCTCTTAACAACAACAGCTATCTTTATGAAAGCAGATTGCCAGGGTTTTTCTTCCACAGAGCTACTCGCGGGTTCAAACTACTAACCTTGCAGTTAGCAGGTGAACACTTAACCATTTCAAGGTCATGTCTCCTATCTTTCGGAATCGTTGCTACATAACTGTACTATGCCGTAGAGTTTCTGAGGAACAGCTGGTGGGTTTGAACTGCGGACTTTGTAGTTAGAAGTTCAATGCTTATCCTACAGCACCACACCAGGACTCATCTTTCTGAATAGACCCTGGTTTCTTGTTTTGTTGTTTTTCTTACAGTGACATTCCTGAAATTTGGGGAGGGGGAACAAGGAAGGGAGGGGATCTTTGAAGTAGAGTCATTTAGACCAGACATTCAGACTAAACTCATTCAGAGAAACAGGTTTTCCCCACCCACTCCTTTCTTCACTCTGGGAAGAATTTTGTTTGTCATTTAAACACAAGTCATGCTGCTATCATGGATGTCTTCAGAATCTGACACTGAGCCATATTTATGTTTTGTCTTATTTGTTGCCTTCCAAGTGTAGCTAAAACCCTACAACATTTTCAAATAACAGGCGAAGAAAACAAATTCTTAGAAGAAAGCTGTCACCCAATTTTATTGGCAGCAGAAAACTGAGTTTTTAGCTAACAGGATACACATAAATATTCCTGATGTCTGCTTATTCTGAATGTTATGTCTCCCTAGCTCATCATTAACAATACAGATGAACACCCTGAACTCACAAATTGGGAAAGAATGCCAATGACGACAGAATGACAACGTCGGTGGATGGCACAGATGATCAGGCAGCTATTTTAAAAATCTCATATTGGGTACTATCTCTCAGGCAGTGAACAGAACAGACTTCCTCTGATTTACTCTTTATGGCTGTTACACTTTCAAGGAGGCCTGAAAAATGTCTGTCTGCCTTCCAACAAATGTTTCTTCTTCTGCACTTGTACTCTGAAAGACTCCATAGTCATTGCCTTCCTCCCCAGGAACCAATCACATCCAATTTTTTTCCAGATCACCAGGCAGGCAGGTCAAAGGTCTGAAGAGTTGGGCTCCAGCATGTATTAACTCCTAAAAAGAGGCAGCCCTTGATGTTTGAAAAGGCCTGGACAGTGCCATTCCAGACTTTAAAATAACAAAGAAGGAAATAAAGAATTGAAGAAAGGAAAGAATAAACAGAAGGATGAAGTAAAGAATGAAGGAAGAGAAGAAGATGGATAACAGACAAATAAATGATAAAGATAGGTAAGTAGAT
>NW_006408712.1:112801-124900 GCF_000296735.1 Chrysochloris asiatica
CTATTGTTATTTTTATTATAATTGCATGGCCAAAAGAAAACTCTGCTCTGTAACTAGCCCCCTAATAAAGAACCACTACCTACATGAGAACTCAATTACAGAACTCCCTGTTCTTGCTATAAGAGGCTCTTCACTGCCTGCATTGCCCCCATGGTCACCTATTTACAACTTTTCATAAACAATCATGCCATTTTGCTGAACTTCACCCATGAGTCAAACACTGTCTGAGTTAAGGCAGGTCACAACTAAAGAAGAGTTTTCAGTCAGAAGATGTGTGGAGTACCACTCTATGTGAGTCCAGGATGAACCTCTAGATAGAAATGATAGAACTTCTTAAATCCTTGTTCTAACTTAGGCTGAGGCTCAGCTACAGAAAATAATGGCACTGTTTCCATAAATAATTTTGTAAAAAATAATACACTTTCAAAATTACAGACATGAAAAGTCTGTAATTACAGACAAAATTACAGAGAGTGAAAGTTGCCACCTCCAGGGTCACTTTATATATAAACAGATTGGGTAGCTACCTAGAGGAGCTAGTCTTTGTGGCACCCAAAGCCTTTTGAGAGTCTGAAATTTCTTTATCATTATTCAATAGAGATATTTGAATGCACAAAAGTAACCCAAAATAGCTAATAACAGATCCATCATTTCTAAGATTAAGATTTATGAGGGTAGATTTAAAAAAAATAGTTAGGGTAGGCAGAAGGCAGGATGTGGGAGATGAATGGTTAAAAGGTAAGAAACCGTGAGGTATAGTCTCTAGGAAACAAAAGCCAAGACAGGTGGACGTATAAGAAATGTATTAGAGAAAATACTTATGAGAGAAAATGGAGAAGGAGTCAAAAGAGACTAAGAGCCCTCAGACCACCAAGCAGGTCTAGACCCCGGTTAAGGAAAGAAAAATGGTTGTACGGAAGCACCATAGATTGCAGAGCTATCAGGGAATCCTTGAGATAAAGTCACTATCATAGGAGCTCCAGATCTCTCAGATACAGACCTGCCTCAGTGTCCCTACCAAGGTTAGTCATTGATTGGGTGCAATTCATGTGGGAAACAGCATCTTGACAGAAACAGGATAGTGAATTTCAGAGCATAGCCATCAAGGTCCTCTGTCAAGTATGTTCTTGTGGTTAACAGATCAGAGAAGCTCATCCTATGACCACCACATGAGAGGAGGCTCAGAGGTAATGAAGACTAGCATTGTCTATTGTACTAGAAGTAGCCCTACCTGCATTAGCATGAGATAGGTATGTTTTTACTACCCTCACCAATTCACAGAGAACCATAAAATCTTGCTTTTGATCCCACACAAAATCCATGGACCAAGCAACTTTCCCTAACCTTTAGTCATTTTTTGCTTAGCTTTTATCTTGGAAATCCCACCAAGGACTTTGAGAGGATGTGACCTAGAATATTGCGGCTGTTGCTGTGCACCATCATGTAGATTCTAACTCTTAACAACATGGTATGGCAGAGTAAAACTGCCCTTTAGGATTTCCCAAGCTGTGATCTTTACGGGAGCAGATCTCCGGGTCTTTCCTTCAGTGGAGTGGCTGGTAAGTTTGCACTGTCAACCTTTCAGTCAGCAAATGAATGCTCAACCATTCGACCCCCAGGGCTCCTAAGGACCTAGAATAGTGATCTAAAAAGCTTCCATGATGGCAGCCTTTAATGTCTTTTTTCTCCCCTGTCCCACAGAAACAACAATAAACCATGGATGGAGGAATCACAGATGAGGTCTGGGGTTACTGTACCAGGAAACCCAAGACTAGGGTGAGCTCCCTGGGATAGGTCAGAGAGATCATGAGTCAGGAAAGTTGGAAACATTTTTTTCTATTTTACAGCTTTTCAAGTAACTACTTAGACATGGAGGAGAAAGAAACTATATCACCCATGAAGGCATTCACCTATATTGCACTTTCCAAAGAGAACTAGTTCTCTTGCATTTCCCCATAGTCCTCAGCCCCTCTAGGAACAAGCTGGTTAGAGATGAGTTTATCCCTTCAACCCTGAATTGAACATTGTTTTCTGAGAAAAGGAGCATAGGGTCTCCCTGACAAGATTGACTAAGAAAGCTATTTATAGGTAAGTAACCTCTTTTAGCTCCTTAATAGCCATCCTGAGACTCCATCAGTACCTGGTCAGAGATGTTTTTGACTCAAGAGGTACATTGATAGAATCAAAAGAAAGGTAAAAGTAGGGTGGTTCTACAAGACTTGCTTTTCAAAAAGCATCTCTGGACCAGGCAAACACACTACATAAACCCTCAACAACAAAGACATAGGAGACCAATTGAAACAGACAGAGATGAAAATTCTGGGACCCTGAACTTCAGAGAAAAGGTTAGAGGAGTGGATTGAGTGCTTGCTGGGAGAAGAAATAGAGCAGAGATGACAAGATAGGGAGACTGACTGGTGAACACTAGGCCAGATCCAACACGACCATCTTGAACTTCTGTGGCTGCTGTAGCAACTGAAGGTGGCCTGGCAGAGCAGATTCACACAGGTGACAGGAACAGTGTGGTTCCTTCTTTTTTCCCCACACTCCCCTGGTGACTAGAGGTGTGGCCAGCTCCCACCCTCATCTACCCCCAACACAGACCCTGCTCTCTGATAATTTGGAGCCACATGGTTATGAATCATGCCATTGGGAGGTGGATCCAGCTACACTCTGGTGCCTGGATTCAGGTGGACTCAACTTTCAGACCTATAACACTGAAAAGCCACCAGACCAACATTACTATTGTTATTACATGCCATCGAGCCAGTTCTATTCATAGCAACCCTGTATACGGTTTCCTAGGGGCAGCTGGTGAGCTTAAACAACCGGCCTTTCAGTTCAAACTGACCTTGCAGTCCAGCACATTAACCCTCAGCACCACACCAGCATTCTATTAGCCTAGCAGGAAGCCTCATAACCAGTCACCCTGCCTCCAACTATCCTGTGGTCCTAATAGACATTGCAACCAGCTCCATCAAGAGCCTCCACAAACTACTTCCAGTTGGAATTTCATGTTAACAGCTAGGCCTATAGGAACTCCATTCACTGTCACATTCCCCCGACACCTATTTCATGAGCTCCTTGGCTAGCAGAAGCTCCCCCAGAGTTTTCTCATGTCTTGATGCAACAGCTGCATTGAGTTTATTTTGTTTTGGTTTGGGTTTTTTCCTTTTGTTATTTTATTGTTTTTATTTAATCTTTCCTCCCCTTCTTCTTCTCTTTCCATTCCCTTGAATTTTATCCTAGCTATCTCTGCTTTTGTTTTTCATTTCTTCTTCTCCCACTTCCCCTCTTCTTTTTTTCTTTTGATCTTTCTTTACTATTATCGACTCTCTTTTTTCTTTTCATCTTTACTCTCCCTGATTTCTCTAAATTTTATTTTCTTCCTCTTTTTCTGTCTCTTATTATTTTTCTTCTCTAGCTTCATTTTCCTGTCACTCTTTTCTGTTTTTAGCTATTATGTGTGTTTTTCTGGATGCTGCCTGTGTTGTATCTTTTTTTCTCTCCTTTTTTATTTTTTCTTTCCCTGTTGGTTGCCTGTTTGTTTGTTCTGTTTGTTTTCTTATGTGGGAGTGGGAGTGGGTGTGGGAGGGCGCTCCTCTTTCCCACCCAACAGGAGACAGCCGCCATGCTCCTACAGTCCAGCCACAATCAAACCCTGTGTAGCTCTAACTACTGGGCAAGAGCCAATACCAGCTCCTATACTATCTAACCGGTGACAGATAGCAGCCAACACCATCCAAATCCACTTTAAACAGAGGTACATGAACAAGGGACACTGCAAATGCTTCCATTCTCTAACTACATCCACAGAAGACAGTTGGTGAGAACCTAACAACATATCAACATAAAATCATCAATTAAATACAAATATGTGTGGCACTGTAGGATAAGCACTGAGCTGCAAACCACAGGGTCAATGGTTCAAACCCATCAGATACTTCTAAGAGACTCTGTACAGGGTCACTATGAGATGGAACTGACTTGATGACACTTAACAACACAGTGTCTTGGGGACATCAGATAATCTTAGCTCATGTGAAGAAACATGAGAAAATGACTCAAACAAAAGACAAGATGCAGAGCCAGAAAACAAAGCTGTCCCTCAAATGCAATGGTGAAATTAAAGCATTTTTCAGATCACCTACCTTGCAGTTCAAACCAACTTTGCAGTCCAGCACATTAACCCACAGCACCACACTAGGAGTATTCAGTAAGGTGAAACAAACTTTTAAGACTTAAAATTGGGAACCAGAGATATCAATTTACAATAAAATCAACTACAGAGCAAAAAGAAGGAATAGTGTAGATATAAAACTTCAAATAGTGAGGAAGACAAGTAGATTTAGAGATAAAATAAGACTGTTTTAAATGGGGCAAATTTTAATAAATTATAGTATAACCTAAAAGAAAATTAATGTACCTTCACATCAAAATAAAGAAGAAAATCAGAAAGGTTTAGTAAACATTAATGTAACAGAAATGGAAAAAAAAAAAAGAAAACCCACAAAATGAACTAAGCACAGAAAATTATGTGAACAAAGAAATGAACAGCATCACACACACACACACACAAAAAAAAAAAATGCAAAATGGATAGGAAAATAGGTTCCTTTACTAAGTTGTCTACAAGACACACATCAGTAAGATGAAGACAGCCGAAGTGCCCATCAATAGAACAGTTGAACAAACTTTGGCACATACATACAACATTGAAAATTAACAATGAATCTGCAAAACACCTCACAACCTGATGAACCTGGGAGACATTATGGTGAGTGAAATTAGTCAATCACAAAAGGACAAATATTATATGAGACCACTGTTGTAAGAAGAAAAGTTTTTCTTGATAAAAGAAACATTCTATTATGGTTACAGGGTTGTTGTTGTTTTGTGGTTGTTAAGTGCTGTCGAGTCAGTTACGACTCATAGTGACCCTGTATATGGTTTCCAAGGAGCAGATGGTGAGCTTGAACCACTGACTTTGCAGTTCAAACTGACTTTGCAGTCCAGTGCATTAATCGACAGTGCCACACCAGGACTCCTGAGGATAGACACATGTGAATATGGGAGACAGGAAAGGCAACATACAACAAAAGGGAGGTTGGCAGAGGAAAGATGAAGGTAGCAGGAGACACAGGGAGGAATGTAAGAGTTAAAGTGACTAGAGGCAAATACTGTTAACTGATGGTACATGGAGGGGACTGCAACCACAATGAAGCAAAGTATATTATTTGCTGAATGTAAAATTGATGATCTGCTCTGTAAACTTCACTTAATTCACAATAAAAAGTGTCTTTAAAAAGAGAGCATCTTATTTCATTTCAAAATATCCTTGAAGAAGCTTGCTACATGTTCTGTTTTTAAATCACAACAGATAGAATGTTAGAACATTCTGTCCAGAGCATACAGAACATTCAGATGATTAATATGTATTTTACCTGCTTTTTATTGTTAAGTGCCGTCAAGTCGGTTCCAACTCAAGGTAACCCTGTACAGTGTTTCCAAGAAGCTGCTGGTAGGTTTGAATTACTCACCTTGCATCTAATGCTTATCCTAGAGCGTCACACCAGGGCTCTGATTTTACCTGTTTTTGTTGTTAAGTGCTGTTGAGTCGTTTCCGACCCATAGCAACATTGTATAGGGTTTCCAAGGAGTGGCTGGTGAGCTTGAACCGCCAACCTTGTGGTTCTAAGGACTCTGCAGTCCAGCACATTAGCCCACAACACTACAGCCAACACTCCCCAATTTTACCTAGAGAGTGAAATAATTTAAACATTTGGTTCATGGTATGCCATAGAGTCAGTTCCTACTCACAGTGACCCTGTATAGGGTTTCCAAGGGTGTAAATCTTTATAGCAACAGAAAGCCTCCTCTTTCTCCCACAGAGCAGCTGACAGACTCAAACCACTTACCTTGCGATTAGCAGCTCAGCTCATAATCCACTACTCTACCAGAGCTCTTTCAATTAAACAATATTATCCTAAACAGAAAAAGTAGGAGGTGCGCACAAAAGTGGCATGAGGGCCACAACTGATGTCTTCAGACTACATAAGGAAGAAGGAGAGTCAAACTCTATATTAGTCCAAGGCACCCTATACAGGGTTGCTATGGGTCGGAACCGACTCGACCGCACTTAACAACAACAACAAACCCTATGGTGGTAGTGGTGGTTATGTGCTGTGGAGTCAGTTCTGTCTCATAGTGACCCTGCATAGAGGTTCCGAGGCTGTAAATCTTTATGGGAGCAGAAAGCCTTATCTTTCACCCACAGAACCGCTGGTAGTTTTGAACTGCTGACCTTGAGGTTAACTGATCCCTACGAGGAGAGATCAAACACGTCTCCTTTCTTCAACCTTCTATGCCAATTCTGATACCAATCATTCCTACCAGGACACTCTACTTCTCTACTGAATTCAATAATCCACTGTAATGGCTACACAGAACTCACAGATAATGCAATTATGGGATTTATCAGGGAAGTTAACAGGGTACAATTCAGGATCAGAATAGTTAGGAGTGACTCTTCTTAGACATACTTAGACATGCAGGCATGCCTTTCTCTGATCAATGTAGACACTTGGCCTACTCAAGCAAATGTTACAAAGTTCACTTAGCACTGTTGATAAGTGCCCATAGAGCACTGCTTTATGCAAGCCAGCCTCCTGTCTGAAGGCACTCAACCTTACGCTTTCCTTGGGCCCATAGGTCCACTGCTGTGTCTCATGCTCTTGGTGCTGCTGGCTCTACTCCCACCACTGCATCTCTGAGCAAGGATCTCAGGATCCAAAGGATGTGCTACACTTTGGCTCTTCTTTCTTGATCCATGAGATCCCCCATTCCTACTTCTTAGGTGGCTCATTCTATATTCCTAATGCAATTTCAGCAGCTCGACAGCACTTAACAACAATAGGATGGAAAAATTGACCAATCCCCACATTAGAGTCCATATATTTTATTTGCTTGGTCCTATCCATTCATTTGAGCCCTGCTTGGAGTCCTGGTGTGGCACTATGGGTTAATGAGTCAGACTGCAAAGCCTTTTGAACTGCAAGGTCCTTCGTTCTAGCTCACCAGCTGCTCCTCGGAAACACTATACAGGGTCGCTATGGGTCGGAATTGACTCGATGGCACTTCACAACAACAACAACATAGCACTGTAGGATAGGCACTTGACTATTAATTTCAAGATTGTCACTTCAAACCCACCAGTCACCCCGGAAACCCTATACAGGATTGCTATGAGTTGGAACTGACTCAATGGCACAAAACAACAACAACAATAAATAGTCATTTGGTGGGAATTACAAAGACAAAGGCGGGAAGAGCCATTAATTTACTGTATCATATTGGGTAATAGTACAGTATTCATTTTATTCTTTTAAAGATAAGATTTTATAGACAGACAGATAGTTAGACAAACATCATACATAAATAAAATCATTACTTCTGCAAACATGTAAAAATATCTGGGCTATTTTTCCCATACTCTGTAAAGCTGTACTTGTTTTGCATTTAATCCTGGGGCCCAAGAGATATGTTATACTTAATGCAACATTTATTTACCCCATGTATTTGTTAGGTTTGAATATTCATCTATTCTTGAATAGCAGACTGATTGTGACATTGAAATCTTGCATAATTTTTTCAATGATTCTGCCTAATAACTAAGCTTAATGTGCATTCAAAACAGCATCTGAGAAGTAGTTCATTCACTCCTTACCTTGTTTCCTGCTCCAGTATAAGGCAAATGGCTGGATGAGTGCTCTCCCTCCCTGCTTGTTTATGTTAAACCCAGACTGAAAGTCCTACCCAGACTGCTGAACATTCCAGCAAAGGGCCACCGTGTAAATTCCTCTTGTTTTAGGATGTGGTCAACCTTCCAGTGTTGTACAAAGTGTCTTGGCCTGTTGTTGTGTGCCTTGAGTCAATTCCTACTCATATCAACCCTATGTTGTTGTTGTTAAGTGCCATTGAGTTGATTCCAACTCATAGTGACCTTGTACAGGGTTTTCAAGGTAGCAACCCTAAGTGACAGAATAAAACTGCCCCATAGGGTTTCCTAGGCTATAGTATTTCCTGGAGCAGAATGTCAGGTCTTTTCTCTTATGGAGCTACTGGTGGATTTGAACTGCCAACCTTTCAAATTAGCAGCAGAGCATTTAACCATTGTGTCATCTTGATTAATGAAGCGAAAAGCTGGCCCCAGCCCTGGGTCAACCAGCTTGTGATCTTGGGCCATCATCATCCTTTCTGGTCCTGTTTCTTCATTTCTACTTCGAGCAAGCCAGCTTTACAATTCCACAATTCTGCGATCACTAAGCTAAAGTAGAAGGTGGCAATCATGACAGGCATACACCAGGGATCATGTGGATCCACAATTTACCCACGCCTACTCAGTAAATCAACTTGGAAGTCAAGACAAGTAAGCACAAGCCTTCTGCCACAACCTTGGGGAAGCAGGATTTTGTATCAGTGCCTCTGAACCCTTCCCACCAACTTATCATCTAAGCAAATGGGATGCTCTGTCCTTATTCCAGACCCACCAACAAAGGAGTTGTTGTTGTTAAGTGTCGTCAAGTCGGTTCCAAATCGTAGCAACCCCGTATAGGGTTTCCAAGGAGCAGCTGGTGAATTTGAACCACCAACCTAGCAGTTCAAAACGACCTTTCAGTCCACAGCAGTATCCCACAGCGTCACACCAGGACTCCAGTAAAGGAGTAGAGAAGGGCAAGAGAAGCTTAAAATAATGCATTACCAGACTCAGCCCCTCCAAAAATGCCATATTAACTTGAAAGACTGAGTGGTTATTAACTAAATGTCATTCAATAATGACAAAGAGGATGACTTTATGTGTATGTGATGTAATACCAAAAAAAGTGCTCATAGTCCTGGTGGGGCACTTTAGGATAAGCCCTGAACTGATAAATGCAAGGCCAGCAGTTCAAACCCACCAACAGCTCCTCAAAAACACTATACAGGGTTGCTGTGATTTAGAACCTACTCGACAGCACTTAAAAACAGTAACAACATAGTCTACAAAGATCTAAACGTGAACAGCCATATTTATGTGTTATATTAACATTGACTATATTAACTGTGATTTTGAATGGCTATCATAGAGATAAGCATTCAGTTTTTTAAATTTCTCTCTTGTTGGATCTTTAAATGATTTCCTTTCTTTGTTGTTTCGGTTTTGTTTTCTGTTTTGTTCACTTATATATAAAGTTGCCAGGATATCCTTGTACATAGATTTTTCTGTGGAATTACAGTCAATGTAAGCAAATGTTTTCAAGGCTGTTGAACATATTATCAAATGATAGCCAATGTGATTAAATGAAATGTGGATGGGTCTCTTGTGATACAATAGTGAATAATTGTTATCAGGACTGATTGTGAGGGTTGGAAATGTAAATGTAGACATTTTGTAGCAAGGAGGGGCGTGATTAACTTTTCAGTCTAGGTGTGGAGATCCCTGGAACCATCAAGATAGAAGAGCTGAGAGCAGGACCCTACCCAGGGACACAGTGATGCCTAAGATGGAGGCAGAGACAATGACGTGCAGAGATGGAGCAGCTGGGGACTTTAGACACAGAGAAGGAGAGGAGCTGTGTGCTGATGACCTGGGGGCAGGCTTGCAGGGTATACCCTTTGGTTGGTTGATGATGCATAGAGGGGACTGTAACCATGTCAATGAAAAAATATACAATAGGATGAATGTAAAACTAATGTTTTCCCATGTAAACTATCATATAATTCACAATGAAACATTTTTTTTAAAAAGCAGCTTTGAAAATAAACATTTCATTCTTAAAAAAAAAAAAAAAAGATAGCCAATGAAAAAAATATATACCAAATTTACTCCCAAAAGCAGTACATGAGGGAGCCTATGCCACCTCACCTTCACCTAAACTCTGAATTGGCACTTTTCAAAATCTTCACCTATTTGTTAGGTAAGAAAATAATAGAGTATTGCTTAAATTTTTATTTCTTTCATTACTATTGGATTTGAAATGCTTCCTCATGTACTTCTTCCTTTGTGAAGAATTTTTTTTGGTCATCACCTTTGCTCATAAGAACTTTCAAAAAAAAAAAAAAATCCCCTAAGACTAAAGCCCTTTATGATTCTTAAAGTTGTTGGGAAATTTTTTAATATATCTTTGAAATTCAAAAATTGAAATAGGCCCTATTTCCCTAGTGGTTACGAATCAGGCTGCTAACCTCACAATCAGCAGTTCAAAACTACCAGATGTCCCAAGGGAGAAAGATGAAGCTTTCTGCTCCAGTACAAATTTACAGCCTCGGAAACCCTGTATAGGGTTGCTGTGAGTGGGAACCGACTCCACAGCATGTAACAACAACAACGTTTCCATTATCCAGCTTTTGTTTCATGGTAGTTATTACTTTCCTACAAGGCCAATGGCGGGGTGGGGCTGGAAGAAGAACCTAGCAGAGGATTGATTTTTTTGTTTTCTTTTCTTTTTAATGCGTTTCAGCAGTAGCCACACCTGAATCACACATGAAGCAGCCTCTACTGTTTGAGGAAAGCCTACCTACCAGTTAATATTTGACTCAGCAACCTGTATGAAAGTAGTGAAAATCATTTGCAAAGAAACAAATTGTGATCTCAAGACACTTAAACAGCAGAATTATTCAAAAGATAGATTCCAGCCCCAGTCAGACCTCCTAATTTAGAATCTCTAATGACAAGGCCCTAGCTCTCGTAGCATAGTGGTTTCAAATCGGGCTGCTAATGTCACAGTCAGCAGTTCAAAACTACCAGTTGTTCCGCTGGAGAAAGATGAGGCTTTCTGCTCCCATAAAGATTTACAGCCTGGGAAACCCTGTACAGGATAGCTATGAGTCGGAACCGATTCCACGGCACATAACAACAACAACGACAAGGCCCTAGAATCTGACTATTTCACAAGCTTATCTAAAAGTCACAAGAATAAAGTAGATCTTGTTTTGTCAAAGATTGCATGATTGTAATTTTGTTTTATAAAGAACAGTTAAGCCAAGGGGAGATATCTTTTTTCAAAACTATAGCAACTCTGTCAAATTTGAAATATTATTTCTGTTAAGCATGGGTCCCCCAATAATTTGTGAATTTAGCACAGGTAAAAAGGGTCAGATTTGTCAACCTTTTCTAGCTGTGTAACCAGAGACGGAGATTTGTCAACCAGAGACAGACTGCTCAATAATGTGGTTAAAAACAGGTGAAACAGTTCAACACAGATAATTAAGTAATTACAACTAATCCTATGTTTACCTTGCTTTCTGTATAATCCAACATTGCTCTGACACCTTTCTCCAGAGAGTGGCTGATGGTTGGCAGCCTAGCACTTTAACCACTGCATTAGCAGAACCATGGTAACAGCTAATAATTATAAAACACCACAGTTTCTAAATAACAAAGGGAATAATCCAAAACAAGCTTTTGCTCTAGCCTGAACTTATTTCAAGGGTACAAGAGTCAACTTGATCCATGACAGCTATCTGCAAACCCCCTTTCAGCCTTTGCAATAATTAAGATACGCTGGTAGATTAATCGCATAAATTCCAGGAAGCAACTGACCCCACAAACATTTTGTGGATAGCCAGTTCTCAACCCCATTTTACCTTCTAAATACTCTTTATTTTTCCATTTCCCCATGCTAACTAAACCAGGTATCAACCAATGAGGATAAGTTTAGTTTTACCCATGTCTGTAGACTAACTTGGCCAATGAGACTAGCTTTAACTGGAATCCAGCTACCTGCAGCTTTTGCCATTATGAATCCTTGTTGATCTGTGTACTAACGGAGCTGCTAATCTTACTCTGTAAGACTTGCTGCTTCCCCAACTTAAGTTGTTTGTACTCTCAATAAATCTCTCAATTTAAAATTTTCAATTGGAGTTTTACTCTTGGACATTTCTTTGGCATAGTTAGAAGATGTAAAGGTATCTTGCTAGCGATGACCCTGTTGTTGTTGTTGTCCAGTGCTATCGAGTCGGAACTGACTCATAGCCACCCCATGCACAGCAAAACGAAACAATGTCCGATCCTGGGCCAACCTCACTACCGCTGCCACACTTGACACCATCAATGATGCC
>NW_006408712.1:127845-135605 GCF_000296735.1 Chrysochloris asiatica
TGACCCTGCTGGTTATTTAAAATACCGGTGGCATAGCCCTCAGAATCACAGCAATTCAAACCACTACAGCACGACAGACAGACGAGTGGTGGTTGTGTGGTCGCTGTTAAACACTAGTCTCCTTGCGCTACGGCCCTTAAGTCCGGCTCAAAGGTGGGATTTCCATCCTCAGATGTCGCATCAGTCAAGAGACGGGCATTGACAATGACCTGGGGCATTGGGAAATGGAGCTTTAATGCTGGCTTGAACCCTTTTTATTCATCCATCTATCCACCTTTGTGAACTTCTAATGTGGCACTGCTAGTTAATGCAGTAAATTACAAAGTTGGTTTGGGCTGTAAAGGCCTGCAGTTCCAACTCACCAGCTGCTCCTCGGAAACCCTGTACAGGGATCTTTACAGGGTCTCTGTGAGTCAGATCCCAACCAGGCAGCACTTAGCAACAATGATCCACCTTTGTAGACTTCTAGAGTCATCCCATGTAAAGCCTCTTGGGTCGAACAGTACTTTTTTTGCACAGAGTTCTAACAGATTTCTTGACTGCCTTTTTCCTTTCCTTTCTTTTTCCACTCATCTTCCTGAGAAGTTTAATGAGTTAACTGAAAGCAGATGAGAGCTATTTGTTGCACTCTCTCTTTTTGATATCACCTGAAGTTCAAGACATTGTTGTTGCTGTCAGGTGCCGAGTCGGTACCGACTCATAACGACCTTATGCACAGCAGAATGAAACACTGCCTGATCCTGGGCCAACCTCACTACTGTTGCCATTTTGAGTCCATCAATGCTGCCACTTGGATAATCCATCTGGTTGGGGGTCTTCCTCTTTTTCTCTTTACCTTCCACCCTACCAAACATGATATCCTTCTCTAGCAACTGGTCCCGCCTGACAATATGTCCAAAGTATGAAAGACAAAGTTTGGCCATCCTGGCCTCCAGGGAGAACTCTGGCTGCACTCCTTCCAACACAGATCTGTTGGTTGTTTTAGTAGCCCATGACACTTTCAATATTCTCCTCCAACACCATAACTCAAAAGCATCCATTCTTCTACGGTCTTCCTTATTCACTGTCCAGCTTTTGCATACATATGACGGTATTGAAAATACCATGGCTTGGGTCAGGCGCACCTTAGTCCTCAAGCTGATATCTTTGCTCTTCAACACTTTGAAAAGGTCTTGTGCTGCAGATTTGCCAAATGCAATACGTTGTTTGATTTCTTGGCTGCTGCTTCCGTGAGTGTTGATAGTTGATCCAAGAAGAATGAAGTCCTTGACAACTTCAATCTTTTCTCCATTGATAAGAATGTTGTTTATTGGTCCAGTGGTGAGGATTTTTGTTTTCTTGACATTGAGATGCAATCCATATCGAAGGCTGTGCTCTTTGATCTTCATCAGTAAATGTTTTAAGTCCTCTTCACTTTCAGAAAGCAAGGTTGTATCATCTGTATATTGCAGGTTGTTAATGAGTCTTCCTGCAATCCTGATGCCATGTTTTTCTTCATATAACTCAGCTTCTCGGATTATTTGCTCAGCATACAGATTGAATAAGTATGATGAAGTAATATAACCCTGTCACACATCTTTCTTAATTTTACACCATTCAGTGTTTCCATGTTCTGTTCGAACAACTGCCTCTTGGTCCATGTACAGATTCTTCATGATCATAGTTAAGTGTTCACGAATATTCTTTCTTTGCAATGTTGTCCATATCTTGTCATGATCCACACAATCGAAAGCCTTTGTGTAGTCAATAAAGCAGAGGTAAACATCTTTCTGATATTCTCTGCTTTTAGCCAAGATCCATCGGACATCAGCAATAATATCCCTCATCCCACAGCCTCTTCTGAATCTGACTTGACCCTCTGGAAGTTCTCTGTCAATGTATGATTGTAGCCATTTCTGTATTACTTTTAGTAAAATTTTACTTGCATGGGATATCAAAGATAATTGTCCGATGATTTACAAATTGGGCTGATAACCTCAAGGTTGGCAGATTGAAACTATGAGCTGCTCTGCTGGAGAAAGATGAGGCTTTCTGCTCACATAAAGATTTACAGCCTCAAAAACCTTATGCAAGGTAGCTATGAGTCGGAACCAACTCTAAGGCACAACACCACCACCAAAGTTCAAGGTATTAGGGCAGGGATGCTTACATGTTACTGGAAGCTGGCATTAGGGCAGTGACTTCTGTATATTAATAGAGACCAGTTAGAAGATAGAGAATGCCACTTTGTAAAACTGAGATAGGATTCCTTCAGGGACCCCTGCATGTCATATGTTTAAATTTATGGCCCTAGTTCAGTCTAATATGTAGATCATTGGCATGCAGTCACTAAGATAAGAATCGATGTCTATTTTGTGGATCTTTTGAACAAGCTAATTAATTTCCTGCACAGAATATTAAAACACAAAGGTACAGTAGTAAGTAAAACCAATGGGATGTTTAACACCTTTTTTCACTGGTACCAAGAAGCTTCTAAAAGACATCAGGACAGTAAATTTGCCTCTTTATAAGACACCATTTTGAAAAAGGCAAAACAAATTAAAGAATGAAAATTCCAGCTTTCTAGCCTTACCTGCTGCATGTCTGGCAACAATCTCTATTTGCCCACCTTTACCACTCTAGTCCCCTTTCTGAATTCCCTCATTACCCTAAAGAATCACAAAAGGAGGTTGAAGTTATGCCCAAACTGTCTTTTAAGTTAAATTCCCACAGGAACTCAAAAAGCTTCTCAAGTAACTTTTACTCTTTGTTCTATAAAAAATTTTGTGCTATTGTTAAAGAATTTCTTAAACCACATGAAGACTCCCTAAAATTCCAGAATTAATTTAAAATACTGATTGAAACTTTATGAACCTAGATTATCAGATTTATAATAATTACTTCATATATTAATTGGGTCCAAGGAAACTCAAGTATGTATGGATAACAAAAATACCCTGAAAGACAAATAATCATGGGAGCTAGGCTCAAGTTGGTAACCTAAGCTAAAACTGTTGCCAAAGATGTATTAAAAGCTATTCCATAAATGTTTCTCTACAAAATTGATTAGGGTAAAGTTCAAAGATGCAAACATAAAATAAGAAAATGCTTATAAGTTTAGTAATTACCTGATGGAGCTCTTTCAAGACACACAAGACACCAGCTCAAAGAACCCAGAGTAGATATAGTCCTTAATTCCATGTTTCTTAGTAACCACCCTACTGAACTGGCTGAGCTAGCTAAATGTCATTGTCTGAATTGGAAAGACATCCCCAACCCAATACTACTCACCTTAGCTCACAGATTGATTCATAGTTAGAACCGCAAACCATGGAGGCAGAACAAAAAACTAAAATCAAACAAAAGTGTCTTGGCCCTACAATTAATACTCCAAACCAAGCCCGAGAATGGCCTCTCTTCCAATGCAGAGACCTTTGTACTTATAACTCCATACTAATGTTTCTTACTTCTATGGGAAACCTGGGCATTTAATAAAAACTTCAATTAAGCAAAAATGCAAGTCAGTACTGGGTCATCCAACAAACCCTTTGAACAAACAGTTTTAAGGCACTCTGGGGAATTTACAAGGGCTTTTCCTATGGTCACATTAGATTTATACTAAAAAACAATTGCCCAAATAAATGGTGAACACTGTAAATTTTAAATTGGCCTGGGTATTACCTTATCTACTTTATACCCACAAGTTTACAAAAGTCCCTGCCCCAGAGTAACAGAGGCCCAATGGCAGTTGTTAAGTTCTGTTGAGTCAGTTCTCACTTATAGCAACCCTGCATAGGGTTTCTGAGAAACAGCTGGTGGTTAGCAGTCTATTGCTTATCCTGCAGCTCCAGATCAGATAGTAGGGGTCACTAATCAATGGCAAATTTTTAACCTTTTAGCCTATTTTAAACACTATTGAAGACATGCATCCATTTTTAGATACTCTAGTAAACCTTTTAGGAAGAGGTCTTTTAATCCAAAAGTGGATATTAAATAAAATTTTGAGAAACAGGAGAAATGCTTGCCTGAAACCTATCAACAGAGAGATTCTGCAATAGAAAATACCACAAAGGAAGAGGCACATTATTATCTGCATGTGTTGTTGTTGTTGTTGTTGTTAGGTGCCATAGAGTTGGTACCGACCCTTAGCAACCTTATGCACAGAAGAATGAAACACTGCCCAATCCTGGGCCAGCCTCACTACTGTTGCCACACTTGAGTCCATTAATGCTCCCACTTGGTCAATCCATCTCGTTGGGGGTCTTCCTCTTTTTCTCTGCATGTGTACTTAGCTTGAAATCACAAGGCAGTCACTCCCCAATTTTACCCAACTTTGCAGAGTACCTCTCTTCCATACCTAGTATCTTATGGGCCACCACATCTACTGACATTGACTGGATTCTATCAGTGAACAATTTGAGACTCAGATAGATACCATTACCTAAAATGTCACATTTCCCTTTTAAAAAGGAAGCCAGAGAAAGAGCATCACCATTCATCTGTTAGTTTTTCCTTCTATGATGGCTTGTGTGTTGCTGTGATTCTGCAAGCTACACCACTGGTATTTCAAATACCATCAGGATCACCTTAATGTACAGGTCTCAGCACAGCTTCCAGACTAAGAACAAGTAAGGAAGAAGAAATAGACGGTACACATCAGAGGGATTATTGTTTCTAAGTGCTGTCAAATCGGTTCTGACTCATAGCAACCCTATGTACAACGGAAAGAAACACCACCCTATACTATGCCTTTCTCATAACTGCTGCTACACTTGAGCCAATTGTTGTTGCCACTGTGCCAACCCATCTTGTTGGGGATCTCCCTCTTTTGTGCTGTCCTTCTACTTTACCAAGCATGATGTACTTCTCCAGGAACTGGTCCCTTATGTCCAAAGTATGAGAAACAAAGTCTGACCATCTTGGCTTCTAAGGAGCATTCTGTTTGTACTTCTGCCAACACAGGTTAGTTTGTTCTTCTGACAGTCCATGGTATTTTTAATATTCTTCTCCAATACCATATCTCAAATACATCAATTCTTCTACAGTCTACCTTAGTCATTGCCCAACTTTCACATGCATATGAGGCTAATGAAAATATTATGACTGGGGTCTGGTGCACTTAAGTCCTCAAACTGATATCTTTGCTTTTGAACACTTTCTTTCAGAGTTTTATATATAGCATCCCATTACCTTCTTGCCTACATGTTTTCTGCTGAGAAATCAGAGCTCTTTTGCAGCTAACTTTCCTTTTTTCCCAAGCTGCTCTCAGGATTCTTTCCTTGTCTTTGGTTTTAGAAAATTTGATTATGATATACCTTGGTGATTTTCTTTTAGGATCTATCTTGTTTAGGGTTTGTTCAACTTCTTGTATGCTTACCTTCTCGTTTTTCATAGTATTAGGGAAGTTTTCTTCCAACAACACTTTGACAGTTTTCTCTGTGTTTTTTATTGTTTCTTCCTGTTCAGGAATTCCAATAACTCATAAGTTCTTGCTCTTCATGGTGTCCCACAGAACTCTTAGGCTGTCTTCAGATTTTTAAATTCTTTTTTCTGTTTCCTCTCCTAGCATACTTGCATTGAGAGAGTTATCTTAAAGCTCACTAATTTGAGCTTCCATTGCTTCTTTGCCATGGAAATCCATTATTGTCCATTTCTGAAATCCTAGTATTAATCTTCTGGATTTCCAATTGCAGGTTTGTATTGTTTTCAAATCTATATTTATTTTGTCTGTTTGTTCTTATAGTGTTCTTATATAGTTTGAAATCTTCCAAAGTTTTTCTGTGTCCTCATTTTCCTCAATCTTTCTGTCAATCTTTTGAAGGTATTATTATTTTTTCATTCTTTTTCAGTTAGTTCCATTACATTTTCTTCCTCAAAAACATTTTCTGGCTCTGCATCTTGGTCATTTTGTTTGAGCCATTCTCTTTTATTTCCTCACATGAGCTAAAATTGTCTGCTGTCAACAGACTATTGTGGAGTTGTTCAATTTGTATTTAATTGATGATTGCATGTTGGTGTGCTCATAGGCTCTAATCAAGTGTCCCCTATGGGTGGAGTTAAAGAATGTACACCATTCTAATACACCATCTGTATACCTCAGTATAGGATGAGTCTGGCTGGTGTTGGCTGCCATCATTGATCAGGTGGTTTAGGAGCTGGTATTGGCTCTTGCTCAGTGGGTAAAGTTGTGACTGGGCTATATGGGCATGGTTGCTTTCCCCTATTAGGTGGGAAAGAAAAAAACCCCTTCCACACATGCACACTGAAGAAAACAAAATAAACAAACAAGGAACCAACAGTGAAAAGAGAAAAAATAAAACAGGTACTAACCAGGAAAAAAAAAAGAATATAAACACTATAAAGACAAAAGAGGGGGCAAGGAAATAGAACGATAGAAGAGAAAAAGAAGGGAATAAAAGGAAGAAATTTAAAAATAAAACACTTAGAAAAACAGAGAGAAGGAAGATGAAAAGAGCAAGAGAGTAGTGAGTGATAAAGAAATGTCATAGGAGGGGAGAAGACAGGAAATGAGAAACAGAAGAAGGGAAAGCAAAAGCAGAGACAGAAAGAATAAAGTTCAAGGGAATAGAAAGAGAAGAAGTAGGATAAAGAATAAGCAAACAGAGAACAAACAAGATGGCAGATAGGGTGGAAGTGCAGTAAAGGAGCTCCGGCAGCAACAACACAGAATACCCGACCAACCAGGCTCAGGGGATGGTCCCAGAACTCTGAACCACATATAAAGGAATATTTAGAAGGTTGGAAGGCTTACAGCTGGGGGAATTTGTGGCAGAAACAAGAAATCTATTTCTTTCTACTCTGGGACGCTTGGCTGCTCCAGGAGCCACCATTTTGGGTGAGACCAAGCGGGGAAAGGATTGGAGCAGCCATAGACAACTGGCAAAACCACTAATATAAAAGTGTGGACAGTCTTCTCTTTTGGTAGCTGTTCATTGGTCCCTTGCTATCTGTGTACATCCATTCTGGTGACTATAGGGGAGCCTGAGCTAATGGGTACCCCAGCCCCACCCTCGGAGGGTTCTACTACACATGTGCACAGAGGTCCTCAAAATTTAAAGAGACACTTTCCAATTAAAACCAAACAGCCACAGCCGGCCCTGAACTGTGAGCTAGAAGATAAATCTTTCAATACTACTAAAATAGAAAAACAAATACAAAAAAGGATAAAAAAAATCTGAAGAAGGCCTAAGATTCATGTTGGATAACATGAAGAAGAATAACATAAGAATTATTGGCATTCCAGAATAGGAACAATCACACAAGCCCAAAGAGGAGACAGTTGAAGAGCTTCTGGAAGAAAATTTCCCTAACATCATGAAAAGTGAAAAGATAAGCATTCAAGAAAGTCAACAAACTCCAGGATGGATAGACCCTAAAAGACAATCACCAAGACATATAATAATCAAGCTCTCAAAAATCAAAGATAAAGACAGCATCTTGAAAGCAGGTAGGGAAAAGAGAAATATAACATACAAAGGCAAGCAGATCAGATTAAGCTCAGATTTCTCAACAGAAACCATGCAAGCAAGAAGGCAATGGGGAGAGATATATAAAACACTGAAAGAAAAAAACCGCCACCCAAGAATCCTCTACCCAGCAAAGCTGTCAATCAAACACAATGGTGTAATCAAAACATTCCAAGATAAACAGAAACTAAGGGATTTTGCCAAAGCCAACCCTGCTATGGAAAACATCCTAAAGGAAGTTCTGTGGAATGAGAACCAACAAGAACACACAACAACTACAGAATGACATACATG
>NW_006408712.1:137005-165429 GCF_000296735.1 Chrysochloris asiatica
AATCAATGTAATGAAACAAGGTATATGAATTGTTGAATGTGAAACTAATGATGTGCCCTGTATACTTTCACTCAATCCACAATAAAAAACCTTAAATTAAAAAAAAGAAGAAGAAGCAAACAAAGGCAATGAAATAACAAAAGGAAAAAAACAGACCCCAAAACAGAAACAAATAAACAGTGCAGCTGTTGGACCTGGAGAAGAGAAAACTAGAAAGCTCCTGCAAGCAGAGACCTCACTCCGTGGATGTGGGAGGGATGTAACTGCGCAGTTCCTGCCCTAGATGGAGTTCTTATCAGCATCGGAGTTATCTGCTGGGGTCAGTCCAAAATTATCTGCACTCTAGCTGTTCAATTTATTTTAATCAACTTTTAGAAAAGACAAATACATCACTCTTCGGCATAATCTCCTTGATTTTCTGTTCACTTAATCTGTCAACAAGCTTTTGTATTCCCTCATTAGGCTGAGCTGCAAGCCACGAATGCACCACTGTTATCACTTCTTCATCTGAAGTGAATGTGTGTCCTCAAAGGGCTGCTTTCAGGGACCAAACAGGTGACAGTCTCATGGAGCAAATTTTTGCAGTGTCAACAGTATGGTCAGACATGTGCGGATGTGCATTGTCATGCAAGATTACAATACCCTTGGATAGCAGTCCTCTGCATTTAATATGAAAGTTTAGGCTTCAGCTCTTCAGTTAGCATATCACTCTGTATATAATGAGAACTGCTGATTATTTAACCTTTTTCCTGATAGTGGTGGTGGTTATATGCCACAGAGTCGATTCCGACTCATAGCGACCCTGCATAGGGTTTCCAAGGCTATAAATCTTTATGGGAGCAGAAAGCCTCATCTTTCGCCCATAGAATGGCTGATAGTTTCAAACTGCTGATCTTGAGGTTATCAGCGCAACTCATAACCACTACACTACCAGGCTGATGCCAAGACATGGAGATATACAAGGAATGCTGGACCTACAGATGCTGAAATGAGCCAAGAACCTTTCCCCAGAGCCAACATAGATCAAAGATCTTCCCCTAGAACCAGGACTCCAAATTTGGAGTTCTAGCCTCCTAAACAGAGAGGCTAAATTTCTATTCATGTTTTCTACCTCTCTTGTGCTGAGACCTCACAGCCTCCCACACTTAGAGATGTCAGTTCATTTCCTGTTCTTCTGACTGCCATTAATTCCCTGTCCACCTGCTTTAAAGATTGTTTGTGTAAACTTCATAGTAAGATTTAGGTCCAAATTATTAAAATGAAAATCTTTTGTCTATAAATGTAAACTAATGAAAACATATCTTATTTTTATTCAACTCTCTAAACTCCTGATATGGAAGATGCTCTAGTCTGCACCATTTTTCTAGAAGTTTCTCCATAAAAATATTATCTGAAGAATCATAAAGCTATAGGGAAACAACTCATTGAGATTGTAAACAGCATATCACTCTTCACAGATCAATGCATCATTTGAATACTGCCTCTTTCAGTGTTCCCAGCTTCAAGCCAGGCCCATTCAGAGTTCAGCATTTCATAATTACATACAATTAACAGCTCGGAGGCTGAGCAGCAGAGTGACTGGTAAGCACTGAAAGCTACAAATCTGTTTTGCAGTAGTGTATATATTTTTCTCCCTTGATTTTCTTTTATTGTTGTTTTCCTTGTTGCCTATTAGCATACCTCTGGGGAATGTTTCAAAAATGTAATGTTAACGAGCATACACTTGTAAGATTGCCATCCATTTTACATGACTTTCTTTCTTTCTAGGGCACAGAAAGGAGAAAAATGAACTGACGCATTGTTATGCTGCAAAATAAAATTATGCAGCAAATGCAAAATTATGCAAAATATTATTTATGTGGAGCACATCCCTGAAGAATACAGGGCATCATTGATTAGCCGTAAGAATAGATCTGAATATTGCTGTCTACTAAGGAGTATAGTTAATGCAGGGACACCATGGGAATTTCAACTCAAGGTGCAGGAGTCATCTTATCTGTCTTCTAAACTTGCAGACCAGATGAAAGGCAGTGAACTTAGTGTAAACGATGTAGGGATTTGCAAGGGGGGTATGTATCCTAAAGCCAGCCAGAGCCTCAAGACTCACTAATCAAAACGGTTACCATCAAGTCAGTGCTGACTTAGAGGGAACCTATAGGATATAGAATTGCTCCCATAGGGTTTGCAAGGCTATAAATCTTTCTAGAAGTAAACTGCCACATCTTTTTCCAGGAGAGAAGCTGGTGAGTAGAAACTACCAATCTTTTTTTTAGTTGCCAAGCACTTTAACAACTACTCCACCAGGACTCCCTCAAGACTCACTGTTACTGTTATTGTTGTTGCTATTGTTAAGTGCTGTTGAATCGGTTCAGATCCACGGTGACCCTTTATAGCATTTCCAACAAGCAGGTGGTGAGTTTGAACTACTGACCTTGTGGTTCAAACAGACCTTGCAGTCCAGCACATTAGCCCACAATGCCACACCAGGATTCCCAAGACTCACTAAATGATAATAATAAAATAGCAAAACTATAGCTTGAACACTTCTGACATTTATTATCTGTTTACTGTGTTGCAGGCACAATTCTAAGCTACTTTACATATATTAACTTTACTTATATTAACTGATTTAATCCTCACACCATCCTGTAAAATAGGTAGCATTCTCATCCCCCTCAGATGCCCCTTGGTAGACAGGCCTATCAGTCTGCTTCCAAAAGGTCACAGCCTTGAAAACTCTATAGAGAAATTCTCTGTACACATGTGGTTGCCATGACTTAGAATCAACACAATGACAACTAACAATAACAACAACCAGACTGCTTTATAATTGCAAACAGGCAATTTGTCCAAGGTCACCAAGAGAGTAAATAAGCAAAGACAGAGAATGTACCCAGGAGCCTAGCTCTGAAGCTACTTTTCCTATTATCATTTCTCCCATAACAATGGCCGTGAAAGAACAATCCTTCTGTAATGGTTGTTTTCATTCATACTTTATAAAAGGGTTTTGGAAGTTCTGATTTTGGAGAGAACTTGTAATATGGCAGTATCTCTCTAGGCTTCTAACAGAAAGTTGCTGGTTAGTGTGGGGAGACATTGCCCAGATCTTCACACTGAGCTGTGATTACTGTACTGGCAAACATTTGAGACTCTGAGTACCTGAGAAGATTTGGATTTACTCTCCAGATACCAACAAATCAGAAACATTCACTTGGTCCTTTCAAAGAGCTGTTGAGAGCCTTTACGCCACATCCCCCTGATGAGTACAAGATCCGCTTAAATTCTCAGAGGCACCAAAAGTCCTGTGTGAGCAATATATGATCCACCCAGAGTTCTCCAAGTTCTCCCATTAAAAGGATTTCATTGATGATCAAACTTTTCATCTTTGCAAAGGGAGGACTCAGTTTACAATTCCAGATACCCTCTAGTGTAACCACATGGGCACTCGACTCTTTTCCTTCTGGATTCATTGCATCCCCAAAAAATGTGTGATGTCCCTTGGTTGACTATTGAGACCTAACAACATAAGTATTTGTCCAGGGTCATTCTAATAGTAAACTGATTTCTGAAATGGATCAGGCTTTCTACAAGACATGCTGGCAAAGGGTAAATACCTTCCCTGTAAGACTTAGTTCAGTGTCTACGGCACTACAATACTCTGTTATTACACACTGGGTGAGAGAAGAGACAGGGAGAGGACCCGATTTTGTGGTGATGAAATGCAGAGTAAACAGCTAGAATGTTTCATAGAAGTGAAAGTGATGAGACTTCATCTCTGGAACTTTGGACATGTTATCATGAAGAACCAGTCCCTGGAGAAGGCCATCCTGCTTGGTAAAGTGGAGGGTCAGTGAAAAAGAGCACACCCCCAATGAGAAGAACTGACCCAGTGACTGTAACAATGGTCTCAAACCTAGGAACAATTGTGAGGATGGCACAGAACCAGGCAATGGTTTATTCTGTTGTACGCAGGATTTCTATGAGTCAGAACTGACTCAACAGCACCTAACTTCAACAACAATTGCTGAAATTATTTACATTTGTCTGAATAACACTAACTTTTAAGACTCTGTCATTTAAAGCAAATTGTTAGATATTATTTTCCTGGCAGCAATAATCAGGCATTTTTCATAAAATGGCTTCCTTGCAAGAAAATCACCAAATAATGGCAGAAAAGCACCTGTCTCTAAATAAAATGCAGCATGAGGAGGCAAAGTCAAGATTTAGATGGTGCTCATACTGCAGATAAAGACTGGAGTTGCTGAAACAATGTCTGGCTGTTCCTAGACACATGGGGGGCGGGGGGGGGGAGGTGATGCTGAGGCTCTAATGGACCACACACAAGTCTTCAAAGTGGCTTCCTTACAGGGAGTCTGTAATAACTGGGCATAGAAGTATACGAGATGAAATAAATGCAGGGCCCAGTGGTCTTGGGAGAACAAAGATTTCTCCGCACCAGAGGAGATGTGCAGGCTTCTGCCTAGGTCTCCAGATAGTTCCATAGCCTGCCTATTGTTACTCCCATGTTCCATGAGACTAGCAAAGCATCTCAGGAAAGTCAACATTGGGCCCAGGTAACTCCTAAACCCCAAGCCTAATTATCTTCCTATTGCTATCTTGTCTCCTTTTATCCCCACCAAAAAAGGTAGGACGGTAGAGTGTTTAGAAGAGTATAATATTTTTAGTATTCGTTTTTATATTATTTTCTTCCTATAGTCATTGTGAGGAGCTCTGGTAGCACAGTGGTTATGAGTCGGGCTGCAAATATCATGGTCAGTAGTTCAAAATGACCAACGATTCTGCAGGAGAAAGATGAGGATTTCTGCTCCTATAATGATATACCGTCTTGGAAACCCTATACAGGGTTGCTATGAGTAGGAGCCAACTCCACATCACATAACCACCACCACCACAGACATTGTTGGTGTGAGATACCATCAAATCAGCTCCCACTCATGACAACCTCATGCACAGCAGAATGAATTCTTTCCCAGTCCTGTTGAATTCAATTCAACAAGTATGTCTGAGAGTTATGATGATTTTATGTACTGAGTATCTTCATGATTTAAGTATCTTTAGGCCTTTCTTCCCATGCACGTCTGGGTGACCAACGTTTCGGTGATCATTTAGCTCTTTGTGCCACCAACGGAATGCTGACCCTAGATCTCATAAAAAGTTATCCCCGATTGTGAGTAATAATATTTGAATTAATGCTTTCACATAAGAACCACAGATTTAAAACCCCTTCCAATTCATTTTAAGGAGCTCTGGTAGCACAGTGGTTAAGAATCGGGCTACTAACCTCAAGGTCAGCAGTTCAAAACTTCCAGCCATTCCATGGGAGAAAGATGAGGCTTTCTGCTCCCATAAAGATTTACAGACTCGGAAACCCTGTGCAGAGTTACTATGAGTTGGAACCGACTCCACGGTACTTAAAAACAACAATTCATTTTATGTATTGCTTTCAGATTTGTCTTCAGTTCAACCCAACAGATGTGTACTGAGTGTCTTAATGAACATATATTTCTCAATAACCCTCAGATGAGGCTTAAGCCCCTTCCTCTTGAGATCAAAGGTCATCTATGAATCATCCTCATCCTGACTAGTATAACTAGATTCTCTCCTATTTGACATGAGTCTCCCCTCTAGGAAAATGGCATCCTCTTTAGGTGACCACATCAGCTCTACCCCAGTTTCAGAAAGTTGAGAGGGAACTACCTGTGAATATACTAGCTCAGTAACTGCCACGCAGTTACTCAGGAATGCTCTTTCCGTCCTTCTTGCTATTAACTACCCCATACCTTCCCAGAAATCTCTGCTCAGAATGGCCCACCCTGCCCTTTCCCAGTTTATTCCTATAATTCCTTCCAAATGTTCCTTAAGGCTTAACCCACATTCACCAAATCTTTGCTGAGGGCTGCTACTCTATAATGTTCTGTCCCTTCCAGTACTGGTCTCATTTAAATATCCAGTTTTTTTCCTCT
Organism: Chrysochloris asiatica; assembly: GCF_000296735.1. NCBI lineage: Eukaryota > Metazoa > Chordata > Mammalia > Afrosoricida > Chrysochloridae > Chrysochloris > Chrysochloris asiatica. Next base: position 142,990 of record NW_006408712.1, read on the forward strand.
CTTTGGTCTCATATACATACAGTTTCTTCAAACTGCATTTGATATTTGTAAAACTAAAAACCATGTCTTTTACTTCTTTTATGTAAATTTATCTCCCGTTCTTCCCATGCCCACTATGAGCTAGTCCCTCTCTCTCTTCAAACCTACTATAGAAGAGATAACAAATAAATAACTAAACACTTGCTGGCTTAATGAATAAATTTGGAACCCAAAGGCTCATTTGGGTTTCATTGTTCCTTTTATTTCTGTGGAGAGGAAAAATCTAATAAATACATACACATTCACTCTAGGTATATTTTCAACATCCAGAATGCCATCTCTGTATTAGCAAGGATGATACTGTTTTTTTTTGTTGTTGTTTTTTTGTGTTTTTTTTTTTAATTAAATGTTTTTATTTTGCATTGAGTGAAAGTTTACAGGGCACATCATCAGCTTCACATTCAACCATTCATATAGCTTGTTTCATTACATTGATTATTATCCCTACTATATATCATCAGTTTACAGTGTTTCTCTCTATCCTCTTTAGCTTTTTTTTTTTTTGGATGGGGAGGATAATACTGTTTTAAACAATGAGCTTAATGCTGCTCACCATGGTTGTAAAAATAGCCAACACCAAGCCATGCCCCCAAGAGGAGAGAATGAGTTTCAGCCTCTTCCTCAGGAAATGTCCGCTGTACTTGTGGGATTCAGGGTCACCTTGGGGGCCTGGCATGAAAGAATCACAGCCATATACCATGACCACCTATGTTGCCCTAAACTTCCAATTCCTACACAACTGGAAGCCAGTCTCCTAGGAAAACCAAATAGCAGAAGGCTCTCTTCCAGCACCCTACTCCCAAGATGGGTGCTCACATATAAGACCTGTTACACATCAACTCTGTATCCACTGTTTCCAAAAATGACCACATCCGGGCAACTCCAGAAAAACAACCGTGGGAGGTCAGTTAAGCAAATAGGCATCTGCTGCTAAAATGTCCCACCCACAGAATCCAAGTCATTGTAGAAGTGATAGGTGACAATAAGTAATATGAAATCTAAAATTCTGGCTCTAATAGCTGTGTGATCTCAGGCTTAACTTCACTCTCACTCAATTCCCTCATCCATAAAATAAGAATTATAATAATACACACTTCACAGAGTTGGTGTAGAGCATTGAATGAGCCAAAAAAATGACAAGAGTACTACAATACTTATCACTCCTAAATGGGTCATGATTATTATCATTAACTATTATCACTGAAATCCAAAACCAGGCCTTTTCTCTCTTATGTTAAATGGCTGTACATCAAATGTTTTTACAAGAATCTATTGGCTTTTCTCTCCAATTTTCTCTTTTGTTTCCCCTTTCCTTCCACTCCTACCTTGACCCTACAACCAAGAAAACACAAAGGCGTGTTCTGAAATTACATTTCAAATGAAAGTTAAGTGTCAGCAGGCGCATTAAGCCTGCCATCCACAGCCATGTCCACCATACTGCAGTTCCGACAGCTGGCCTCTTTTTGTGGTCAAAACATCACTTCATCCACATTCCGTCATTGTCATCACTGCACTGGAATGCCTTTAATTTCTCAAAGAATAAGGTGATTGTTAGTGATTTTCCTCATATACCATTTAGGTAGGAGCCCTGGTATGACGCTGTAGAATAAGCACTGGACTGCTAACTGCAAGGTTGGTGGTTCAAACCCACCAGCCACTCCTCAGAAACCCTGTACAGGGTTGCTATGAGTCAGAACAGACTTGACAGCACTTAACAATAAAAGCCACTATTTAGGTAAAGAGCCCTGGTGGATTGAAAATTAGGCTGTTTATACATCGGGGGAATGCTAATATACAAATTTGTTGCAATTTATTTAACTTTTATTCTTAGGTATTTGAGGTATTGCTTTCCTCTCTCTTTTCTGATCCCATAAAGATTTACAGCCTTGGAAAACCTCTGGAGTAATTCTACTCTATCCTATAAACTCATTATGAGTTGCAAATGAGTCGACATCAGTATGTTTTGGACCATTTAGGTAACTAATAAAGAAGTGATTCATTCTGTTATACATATGGTTGCTATGAGTCTCATAAGTATAACTAACGCAAAGGCACACAACAACAAGAAATGTCCTCATCTAGTTTGTTCCAGGATAAAAAAAACATTTGGTATCTTCCATTTTGACCAAGAATCACACAATTTTTCTAAACTATTTCAAAAAAGAGCTGGGGAAATGGTAAGAAACCTTCTCTTTGTTAGCGTGAGATTCTCTGTGTTCCGTGATTTGCATTTTGCCTTCTCCTTTAATAAGTAAAATATAATACAGAACACTAGATTTTCCCAGAATTTTGCAGCTTGTGGATCTTGCTTTAGTCCTCCTTTACTGAATCTTTTGTTATTAATGGTTTAGTCTCTCAGTATGTTTCTGTTGCAGTAATGAAAAAACATTCCACTCCCTAGGAGCCAAATACGACATCTAATAGATCTGTTAACCTTCAGTAAATTAACAAAGAATGTAACTTTACCTTTTATTTATTAAATAATAAAACAGATTTTACAAATAGCACTATTCTTTATTCAAAACATAATTGTAAAGACTGTGTAAGGGGTAAATAACTTTTTCCTGCCCTACTGTGATTGAACTCCTGGTGTGGCGCTGTGGGTTAATGTGCCAGACTGCAAAGCCATTTGAAGTGCAAGGTTGGTGGTTCAAGCTCACCAGCTGCTCCTCAGAAACCCTATACAGGGTCACTATGGGTCGGAATTGACTCGACGGCACTTAACAGCAACAACAACTGTGATTGGCAACATAATGGCCCCCAAAGATGTCCATGTCTAATCCCCAGAACCTGAGGATATTTTACCTTACACAGCAAAAGAGATTCTACAGACTTGGAAATGGCGAGATTATCCTAGATTATTTGGGTGGGCTCAAACTAATCACATGAATCTTTCAAAGCAGAGAACCTTCCTCGGTTGTAGTTAGAAAGAGATGCAATGATGGAAGAGGGCTATAGAGATGCAACATGAGCACTTGAGCAGTCGTAACTGATTTTGAAAATAGAGGAAAGCAGCCATAAACCAAGGAATGCAAGCAGCCTATAGGAGTTGGAAAAGACAGGAAGACAGATTCTCCCCTCGAGACTCCAGAAAGGAACACAGTCCTGCAGATACCTTGATCTTCACCTGTACAATATGCACTGGACTTCTAAACTAACAAACTGTAAGACAATATTTTTTATTGTTGAACCCACTAAGTTTGTAGCCATTTGTTACAGCAACAATAGAAAATAAATACACTGACTCAGATTCCAATCAGAATGTGAGATTCGTTAAGTAAAAACTAGATGTTTTTATTCGAAGTACACTGGATTGTAATTACAGCTCCTTTGCAAATGCTACTCAGTAGCACTTAGGAATGAATGAATACCTACTGGATGGGAACTCCAAGTAGATACACAAAAAGGGTAGGAGGAAATAGAAAAATAATGTGCTAGTTTCTGGATTATATGGGTTAAGAATTAAGCTCATTAAGGAGTCCTGTTGTGGCACTGTAGGATAAGCACTCAACCGCAAGTTTGGTTTGAATACCTAGTCGATATGAACTCCAAATATATACACAAAAATGGTAGGAGGAAATAAATACAAAAACAATGTACTAGTTTCTGGATTATACAGGTTTAGCATTATACTCATTAAGAAATATTAAAAACAGCAATGAAGTTGTGAACTAAGTCCAACCACATTCAATAGACTCCTGTTAACCTGAATTGAGACCTGGTTAATCAGCAGTATGATGAGACCTGGGGACTCCTGGCCCCAGAGGACTAGAACGGAGTGTGAAGCTTCCAACTGATATAAAGAGAGGGGGGATGCATAAGAACACCCACACTTGCAGATATTACCCAATTGACCTGGCGTCAATGGCTGGATGATCAGAACAAGACTAGAGAAAGAAAGAAGAGGGAATTAAAAAAAAGGAGTAACCCACTATAAGTAGATGATCTTGACCTATGCTTGTGGATACAGTATGACAAAGGAGCAGACAAATATCTACAGGGAGGATCATTCCCACCCCCTTGGTACACAGGGTCAACAGGGAGGAGGAACTTAGACATTGGCTACCCAAAATGGGTGGACTACACAGGCAAGAAGTGACTGCCTTACAAGCTTTCAATAGGGAACCTAGCTCCAGTGGATCCAGGGAAAGATAGAACCTCCACTGAATTGTTTCCAACCTCTCTGGAGGGGGTTAATAAAAGGTGAGGGGGAAAGGACTCCTGTGGTTCAACAGGGAATGATTGTTATCAGGTCTGACAGTGAGTGTTGGAAAAGTAAACATAAATGTTTGGTAACAAAAAGAGGGGAGTGGCTGATTTTGCAGTCCAGGAGTGGAGATCCCTGGAACCATCAAGGGAGAAAAGCAAAATGTGAGACCATATCTGAGAGGCAGAGACACTAGGGATGGAGGCAGAGGTGATGACATGGACAGAAGGAGCGGCTGAGGACTCTGGACTCAAGGAGGGAGAGGAGTTGTGTGCTGGCGGCTGGGGGGCAGGCATGTGGGGTGTAAATTTTGGATGTTTGATGATGCATGGAGGGGACTGTGATCATTGCAATGAAACAAAGTATGATAGGATGAATGTAAAGATAATGTTCACCCATGTAAACTAACGCATAATTCAAAATAAAAACTTAAAGGAAAAAAAAAAAAGCAATATTAAGCTACTACTAAACCAATATCCCAAAAAAAGAGTCTCTATTTCTTGATTTGGAGAGATTGTAAGTATAACTAGGCCTCGATATGGGATATACTTACTCTCTCACCTATGCCAAGAAATTTGGAAGACAGCTACCAAGCTAAGTGATTGGAAGTGATCCATATTTGTGACCACTCCAAAGAAAGGTGACCCAACAGAATGTGGAAATCATTAAACAATATAATTGATATCACATACAAGTAAACGTTTGCTGAAGATAATTTAAAGATGGTTGGAGTAGTACACCAACAGGGAGATGCCAGAAATTCAAGCAGGATTCAGAAGAGGATGTGTAACAAATTATATCATTGTTTATGTCAGATGGATCTTGGCTGAAAATAGAAAGTACAAGAAAGATGTTTATTTGTGCTTTATTGACTATGTAAAGGCATTTGACTAGATTATAACAAACTACAGACAACATTGTGAAGAATGAGAATTACAGATCAAGTCATTGTACTCGTAAGAAACTTGTACATAGACTTAACAGGCAGCTCTTCTAACAAAACAAGTAGGTACTGAATGGTTTAAAATCAGGAAAAATGTGCATCAGGATTGTAATCTTTCACCATAGTCAATCTGTACGCTGAGCATATAATCTAAGAAACCAAATTATATGAAGAGCATGGTATCAGGATTGAAGGAATACTCATCAACAACCTGTGATATGTAGATGATACAACCTTGCTTGCTGGAAGTGAAGAGATCAAACACTATAGCACTCAATATGGATTGCACCTCAGCGTAAAAAAAAAATGAAAATCCTTACAACTGAACCAATAAATAACATCATGATAAACAAGAGTAAAAGACTAAAGTTGTCAAATATTCATTTTACTTAGATCCATAATCAACATTCATGTAAGTAGCAGTCAAACAATCAAACAATGTACTGCATTAGCCAAATCTGCTATAAAAGACCTATTTAAACTGTTAAAAAAACAAAGATTTCAGTTTGAGGATTAAAGTCTGTGTTTGGGCTTAAACCCAGAAGGGTGAACCCTTCCATGTAAGTAGCTGCTGAGAGATCAAAAACTGACCAGGCCACAGTACAAGAGACATTAGTTTATTCCAAAGGGAAATTTACAGACTAGACATCAGTAATGTCCATGTACCCTCCATATCAGGTTACATGGCCACAGTCATCCTGCAGAGTGGAGTGCTGCCTCAGGCTGAACCGTTGGTGCACCAGGCTTCTTCTGGGATAGGAGCTAACCCCTCAAGTATGGAACTCTTCCAGAGGGCACCATCATGGTGCTTCTCATCAGTGACATAGGTAACCAATCCAAGAATCCATTGTAACTCAGCAACAAGTTAGTTTATGCTACTTTTCTAGGTGCCAGACAAGCAGCCCATGGCATGCTGTGGAACTGTGGCGCTATCACTGTGCAAGAATGGTAAAAGTCCAGTGTTCCCTGAGTAATACAAAGGCAAACTGTTCCTGGCAGTCAGAAGTGATGGAAATGTTACAGACGGCATTAGCTAGGTCAAGCACAAAGTGATAGGTATCCAAATGCCCCCCTGATATCATTGAGGAGAGAAGTAATGTTGGGTATGGCTGAATGAAGAGGGGGCGCTACCTTGTTAAATTCACAATAGTCTACTGTCATACTCCATGATCTGTTTGGCTTCTGCACCAGCCATACTGGACAGCTAAAGGGGCTGCAGGTGCTCCTGATAATCCTTACCCAGGCAAATTTTACTACAGTCGCCGTAATCTCTTCATGCCCTCCAGGGAGGTGATATTGTTTGAGATTAACCACTCGACAAGGTAGGTGCAAATGGACTAGGGCCCACATCACCCATGCCCAAATAACAGATTTTATCACATGCACCCACAAACAAAATTCTCCGTTGGTGGTCAGAGGCGATCCCTCCCAGCAGGTCCTACCCTGGGATACATTTGCAGAAAGAAGTAATGTACACTTTATATTTCTTGGGAGACAATTGACCAATGTGCAGAGTCAAAGCCTCTTGGCACATTTTAACTGTACTACCTCCATATCCACCAATAGTAATAAGTAGTCCCTGGAACCGACAGATATTCCCATGGATCCGGGTACACTCAGTCCCAGTGTCCCCCAGGGCTAGAACCACCTGCCTGTCTTTCAGAGACCAATGGATGGTTAATTATAAATGGGGCCTCCAGTCCCCTAAATAGTCTCCTAATCCCCCTAATCCCTAGTCTATGGGGGTGGGCATCTCCCACCTGGGGATGCACTGGGGGTATCTGGTTCTTAGGGATCTTTTCCAGTAACAACGTGTTGTTCTGGGGGTACTTTTTCCATAGCTTCACTAGTACTATACTGGACTGCCTGTCAATTTTCTCACATGGAGTCCCAGCAGACACCCAGGTAGATCCACAGCAGTTCCCTAGTGACCTAGACTGGACCCTTCTTCCTACCTGTTTTACTTGCTCGCTCCACTTTCCCTTGCTGTCCAGTAGCTCTGACAATTCGGCAGTTCACTTTCTCTGTCTCACTCAGGTTGGCTACAACTGAGAGACCCTAGCTACTGGTTGCCCTACTATGGAACGCAATAGAGACACCAGGGATCCATACCATTGGCTAGAAGCTGATTGTAGGATAGAATCTCTCATTCCAGCAGCGAACAGCTTATTATCAGGGCCCCAGCAATACTCCGCATACACAGCATGCTTCATTCTCAGCTATCTAATCACTTCTTGCAATTCCTCCATGGCTGCCCAGTGTATCAGAGAAGCAGATATATCCTCTTTGTTTGGCCAGCTCACTCCACAGGTGGTTATTATTCATATCAAGAGGGATATTACCTGCTCTCCATTGGCAGCAGCATAGAGACACTGCCACAGCGTACGATGAATAGTGACAGAGACCATGTTGGACATTTCAAGGCCAGTGAGCACCGTCCCATCACCCTGTGTCCCACAGCCAGAGAAGCCAGGCAGTTACAAACTCTTCCTGCCCGCCTGTACTGGGTGACCAGCTCCACCAACTCTGCACAGGTGTATTCATTCCTTCATAGTAATATGTTACGGACCTTCAGGTGCCAACAACAAATCAGCCAGGTCTACACTAACTGGGTGTAATTGGTCAGTTTTAACTTTGGTAACTAGGACTGTTTGACCTTCCAGATGGGGGACCTCTATCTCTTCCTCCCAATCCTCCCATTCTGATTCAGTAGAGGATTCCAGCAGGTTCTAGTGCTTGGGATACCAATCAGTTTTCATAACCTCTGTCTATATTCACTGCTGGGATAGACACCACCCTTTACCTTTGCTAGGAAGCAGGAAAGGGTCCGTGGCCAGAATCAGATGTTTGGAGACAGGCAGCCAGGGCTTCAGTGGCACTGGCCTGCGTCACCCTAGGTTATCGTTCTATGTGCAGCTCATCCTTCAGTCTCAGGACTTCCGTCTATAGTCATCTCTACTACTGTAACAGCACAGATGGTACATAGAATGGGTCAAGCTACCGAGGTAACTAGTGCTCTCTTGTCTTTCTTAGCTTTGTCAACCCAAAACCCTTGTAGGAGTCCTAACAATCCTTACAGTATTTTGGGGGCACCCCTAGTCATGCACCAGACTCCAAGTCTTTAGCACTTGTGCCAAGGGACCAAACATGAAGACCAAGGGCCATCCTGGAATTTCCCCCATGGAATCCCATTTCCCTCCCATCTTGTCTCAGGAGCTCCACGGCTTTTTGGTCTCCTGGCTAACTCACTTATTATTTGCATTTAAGCCTAGCAGGGAGAACCCTTCTATGTAGGTAGTTGCCAAGAGACAAAAAAACTGACCAAAACACATTAATTTATTCCAAAGGGAAACTTACAGACCAGGACAGCAGTACTGCATCCAGTGGCAGCCAGCTGGACAGTCAAGATTCTGCACCAGGTTACATGCTAGGGTCTTTTTATATCAGGGAGCAAACAAGCTTCACTTGTCAGGACAGTTAAGGGTGGTATGTGAAAGGAAAGGAAGAAAAAAATACCAGGTGCCAGATGGCCCCTCCCTAGCATATGTATAAAGCATGAGAACAATGTGTTTCAGCATGTATAATGGAAACAGGCAGAAGGAATAAGATATATGGTTTGGGTTAACATGAAGGTGGCTGTTCTGGAGTGTTTGCACTCAAGCTCTACACTGTGCCTGAGCCAAGCAGCATTTTCAATCACCTTATATACATGTGAAAGTTGGACGATGGATAAGGAAGACCATAGAAGAATCAATGCATTTGAATTATGTTATTAGGGAGGAATGCTGAAAGTACCATGGACTGCCAGAAGAACAAACAAATCTGTGTTAGAAGTAGTACTGCCAGATTGCTCCTTAGAAGCAACAATGGTGAGACTTTATCTCTCCAACTTTGGAAATGTTGGCAGGAAAGGTCAGTTCCTGGAGAAGGACATCATGCTTTAAAGTGGAGGGTCAACAAAAAAGGGAAGACCCCCCAACAAGATGGACTGGCACAGTGGAAGCAACAATGGGTTCAAATATAACAATTGTGAGGATGGCACAAGACCAAGCAGTGTTGTGTTATGTTGTACATAGGATCACCAGGAGTTGGAACTGAGTCAACTGCACCTAACAACAAGATATTGGATGTCAGGGTTTTGCTAAAGATATCATATAATTACATAATTTGATAGTCTAATATAATAAAAAAAAAAAAAGTATTGCTCCTACCAATGAGTGAGTACCTAAGAACAATTCTTTGTCAGAAACTTGGTGAAATAAAGTAGAAGGCAGATGATTTACTAATTAGAAAAGGCTTAGTATACAAATGCCTGGTTGATATAATTAAAATACAATGGACAAATGCAGCGAACAATTACAAATTGTTAAGTAATCTCAGATCATCCCAGCTTTGAATGGGAAAAAGAGGGTCAGAGGTAGAATGGGAAAGATTCAAATACTAAGGATACCAAATTCCAACCTCACAGAGCTGGTCACCATCATTTAGACACAAGGACCTGGAAGCTGCTCTGTTTATTTCTTCATTGGGTAAGATCCTAAACTCAGCATTGTGTAATTTATTTGGGCTTTTTTCCCTTTAAGCATTATTGTTGTGATAGAGTTTCCTTTTCAGAAAATTCATTTATCAATGTATCAACACATGTTGCAAATTCCCAAAATTGTGTGTTTGCAGTGGCAGAGAAGAAAGCAGAAGCAGCCACAGTTACATTTTAGATTCAGTGACGTTTCTGCATAATTGGCTATGTAAGATGAAAATTCCTGGTTGTGCTTTGTTCTTCTCAAAAACCAAATGAACTCACAGAATTACAAGTAGCAACTCCCACCGAGGTTTTACAATACAGGTAAAAATGTTACAAATTTGTGGAGAATTCCATTTTTAACCATAGGGTCTGTGTAGCAGACCTATTTTTTTCATATTTTTTTTTTCATATTTGGCACAGTGACAGATGGCAGAGCCCATAATGATACTAGTGACAGATCTTCCTAATTTCCATTTGAAATAAATTAATACATTGCTACCCTTAGACTTCCTTCTACAAACACAGCTAAGTATTCTCATTACACATGAGCAAAACAGAAAGGCACCTTCTGGAAATTTTTTGACTAAATGTAATCAGAATACGTAACCAAGAAATCAGACCATATGACATCTGGAGATTTCAGCCAGTACTCTTTGATTACACACTTACTCTATGTGTCTAGGATAAAACAGTAGTTTGGTGGTGCCTATACTGTCTCAGTTAGTTAAATTTATATTGACACTAATGTCAGAGAAAATTTCTACTCATTACATCTAACTTCTCTCAACCCAAATTTAGAGCTATCATAAGAGAAAGGTGGAGTCCCAGTGTGTCACTGTAGGATAAGCACTAGACCACAGGTCGGTTTAAACAGCAAATTCAGTGATTCAAATTCATCAGCCGCTCCTTGAAAACCGTGTACAAGGTCACTATGAAATGGAAAAGATTTGATGGCACTTAACAACAACTAGAAGGAGCTCTGGTAGCATAGTGGTTACAAATTGGGCTATGAACCGCAAGTTCAGCAGTTCGAATCTACCAGCTGCTCCGTGGGAGAAAATGAGTCTTTCTACTCCTGTAAAGATTTACAGCCTCAGAAACCCTTTTCAGGGTCACTATAGATCGGAACCAACTCAATGGCACTTACCAACAACAACAACTAGACTAAGGTACCATTCCAAATGTCAAACTTTCTGTTTACTATCCTCAAAACCATACTATTTCTATATCTAAAAATAATTTCTGTACAGCTTTGCATACCCAAAGCAACACAGAAGTCATATTAAAGGTGCTGAGTTTTTTAAATGAAGACAATGCGATCAGATTCGGCACCGGTTTGTCTCCTTCAATACGTAAAGCCACTTTAAAATAGATTTTTAAATCAAATCCATATAAATTCCAGATTAGCTAAAAAGTATGACAATAGATACAAATGAAAATAATTCTCTACTTCTATGCAAGAAAGATAACTCTCATAATACACACACAAAAAATTACTAATTGTTTTTTCAAAGATATTTAAAAAAAAACATTTTCCTTCCTAGATTGTCACTAAAACTTAAATGTGTGACTTTTCCCATGATAAGCAAAGGTAGTCATAAAGGAAATTGTATAGTTAGGTCTTCATATTGATGTGGGGCTCTATTTGCTTCCCCTTCTTTATGTAAAGAATGACATGCCCAACAGATCATGGAATCAGAAGCTAAAAAAATTAAAAAGTAGTATCTTAATAGAGTTCAGAACCAAAGATGTTTTTAAAAATGAGGAAATGTAAAGACAGGACTACACATTGAAAGATTTTATGAGATATATAAATGGCTACTTTTTCAGAAATAGATCAACGGGTCTTCCTTCCAAGGTAATTCGAACTTGAAACCTTCCAGTTATCAGTAAAACACATTAAACTTTTACACCAGTCAGAGACTCCTTTAGTACTAATGTTGCTGTTAAGTGTCATAAAGTCAGTTCTGACATACAGTAAAACTTGTTTAGGGTTTCCTCAGAGTAACCGGTGGGGTTTGAATCACTGACCTTGTGGTCAGCAGTCCAGGGCTTATCCTAAATAGTGCCACACCAGGACTCCTTGGTACTAATAGTCACTGGAAAATATCAGGCTTTTGAGTTTAACTTCAACAGCAAGATTCAAGATGCTGAGACCAATGTAGGATGGATGAGGATGATAACGCATACTTGTTAAAAACATAGATTTAAATCCCATTTTGTCCCTTACTATAACTGAATTATCCTTTGAAGCTTCTGTTTTCTCATCTATCAAATTGAGTAATAATAATAGGGTCTATCTTGCAGAATTATTGTAAGGAGGAAGGCACTCTATATTTTAAGTCCTCTTATTTATTTTATAAAGTTAATTTAACATGTGGTTAATAAAACATGGTTTTTGTGAGAAAAGGGATTAGATAATGAAGCTGAAAGAAAAATCTCAGTATCATCACCTGGGCATGCTTGAGGGGAAAGTAGAAGTGGAAAGATGCTTCTGGTGGGAGTCTTAGAAGATAATCACAGAAAGTTGAAGGAAAGCAGGCGAATCATCGTGTGTGATAGATAAAAATACTTAGAAGCATGACCACTATTTGAGTCCAATTCAAATGTTGACCAGGTTAAATATTGTTGTTGTTAAGTACCGTGGAGTCGGTTCCGACTCATAGTGACCCTGTATAGGGTTTCCGAGGTTGTAAATCTTCACGGGAGCAGAAAGCCTCATCTTTCTCCCGCAGAACAGCTGGTAGTTTTGAACTGCCGCCTTGAGGTTAGCAGCCCGATTAGTAACCACTCCACTACCAGAGCTCCTTAGGTTAAATATAGTAACAGAAAGCTAAAAGAATTTTGCAAACATGACTCACTCACCTTCCAGGTTTAAGAGGAAACAAGAGAAGTAAAAAGTTGCTATTACTGTTAGTTGTCGTCAAGTTCATTCTCTGTGAACAAAGTAGAACTACATCATAGAATTTTCAGTTCTGTAACCTTTTGGAAAAATATCTCCAGGACTTACTCCTGAGACATCTCTCAGAAGTGGGTTCAAACTGTCAACCTTTTTGCTCATCGTCAATTGTTTTGCCACTCAGGTATTTAAAAGTTAATGAACTGGAGCAATAAATCATCATTGTTTTCATCATGTGAACAACATCAGAAGATGCTGAGGTCTGGGGTAAATGTCTAGAGGCCAGTGAGGCTAAATCAACATGTGTCTATCAATTATACCTTGGAGTCTTGCATGTTGCTGTGATGCAAGAAGTGATACCACCAGTATTTATTTAAATGTCCATGTTGTACTGTTTTCAGTGGACCTGCTAAGCCAAGACAGAGTAGGGAGGAGAAGCAGACTACTTCTGAATGATTAGCCACTGACAACCTTATGAATAGCAGTAGAGTATTGTCAGATAGAGTGCTGGAAGATGAACCTCCCAGGTCGGAAGGCACTCAAAGCATGAATAGGGAATTGCTGTTTGCTCCAAGTAAAATTGACCCTAGTGATGTGAACGGAGCAAAGCTTTTGGGACCTTCATTTGCTGATGGGGCACAACTCAAAGTGAGAAGAAAGAGCTTCAAACATCAATTAATAATTAGAAAATGGGATGTACAAATTATGAATCTAGGAAAATTGAAAGTCATCAAAAATTAAATGGAACATATAAAGATTGATATCCTAGACATTAGTGAGATAAACTAGACTGGTATTCGCCATTTTGAATCTGACAATCACATGGTTAACTATGCCGGGAATGAAAAAACTGAAGAGGAATGTCATTATATTCATCATTAAAAAGAGAATTTCAAGTTCTATCTTGAAGTATAATGCTATCTGTGATAAATAATATCCAAATACCTACAAGAAAGAACAGTTAATATCACTTTTACTCAAAATGATGCACCAACCACTAAAACCAGTGATAATAAAATTGAAGAATTCTACCAACTTCTTCATTCTGAAATTGATCATACATGCAATCAAGATGCATTGATAATTACTGGAGATTTAAACGGGAAAGTTGGAATCTAAGAGGAAGGATCAGTAGTTGCAATGATAGTCTTAGTGATAGAAACAATATTGGGGACTGCATAATAGATTTCTGAAAGACCAATGACTTATTCATTGTAAACCCTTTTATCAACAACATAAACAATGACTACACACAAGGACCTCACACGATGGATTGAAATCAACTATATCTGTAGGAAGAGACAGTGGTGAAGCTAAAACAAGACTAGGGACAGACTTTAGAACAGACCATCAATTGCTCAAATCCAAGTTCAGGTTAAAGCTAAAGAAAATTGAAACAAGTCCATGAGAGCCAAAATATGACCTTAAGTATTTCTCACCTGAATTTAGAGGCCATCTCAAGAACCGATTTGATACATTAGACACTAATGACCAAAGACCAGAAAAGTTACAAGAAGATAGCAAGATCATCATACATGCAGAAAGCAAAAGAACATTAGAAAGGAAGGAAGGAAAGAAAGAAAAAGATCAAAATGGATGTCAGAGAGACTGAAATTTGTTCTTAAGCATTTGTCATTGCTGTTGTTGTTAAGTGCTGTCAAGTCAGTTCCAACCCATAGTGAACCTGTTTAAAATTTCCAAGGAGTGACTGGTGAGTTTGAACCACCAAACTTGCAGTTCAAACCAACCTTGCAATCCAGCATGTTAACCCACAATGCCACACTCTTGAGCATAGACAAGCTAAAGCAAATGGAAGAAATGAAGGCATAAAAGAGATGAACAGAAAATGTCAAAGGGCAGCTCAGGAAGACAAATGAAAGTATTATAATGACATGTGCAAAGATCCAGAATTAGAACACATTCAGCATTTCTCAAGCTGAAAGAACTGAAAAAGAGATTCAAGCCTTGCATTGCAATATTGAAGGATTCTATGGGCAAAATATTGAATAAGTCAGACACATCAAAAGAAAATGGAAGGATATACAGAATCACTGTACCAAAAAGATTTGGTAGATGTTCAACCATTTCAAGGGATAGTATATGATCAGGGACTGATGGTACTAAAGGAAGAAGTCTAGCTTCACTGAAGGCATTGAAGAAAAACAACTCTCCAGGAAATGACAGAATACAAATTGAAATGTTTCAACAAACTGATGGCATACTGGAGTCACTCACTCATCTATATCAAGAAACTTAGAAGACAGCTATCTGGCCAATCAGTTAGAAAAGATCCATATTTGTACCCATCCCAAAGAAAGATGACCCAATGGAATACAGAAATCATCAAACTTTATCATAAGCATCACACGCAAGTAAAATTTCGCTGAAGAATATTCAAAAATGGTTGCAGCATTACATTGACAGGGAGCTGCCAGAAATTCAAGCATGCTTCAGAGCAGGACATGGCTGAAAGCAGAGAATACCAGAAAGATGTTTACTTGTGCTTTATTGACTATGCAAAGGTATATGACTTTGGGGTTCATAACTATGAAACCCATTATGAATAATGGGTGTTCCAGAGTACTTAATCGTACTCATGAGGAACCTGTACATAGATCAAGAGGCTATCATTTGAATGGAGCAAGGGGACACTGAGTGGTTTAAAATCAGGAAAAGGGTGCATCAGGGATGTATTGTTTTGCCATATGTATTTAATCTGTGTGCTGATCAAATAATCCTAGAAGGTGGATTACATGAAGAACAGCATGGCATCCAAATTGGAGGAAGATGTATTAACAACTTGTGATATGCAGAAGATACAAACTTGTTAGGCAGAAAAAGACTTAAAATACTTACTGATGAAGATCAAAAAACTGCATTTTAGTATGGATTGCACCTCAGTGTAAAGAAAATGAAAACTGGACCAATAAATAACATCATGATAAATGGACAAAAGATTGATCTAGTCAAGGATTTCATTTTGCTTGAATCCACAATCAATGCTCATGGAAGCAACAGTCAAGAAATCAAATGTTATATTGCATTATGCAAGTCTTCTGTAAAAGGATCTATCTAAAGTATTCAAGAGCAAAGCTGTTCCTTTGAAGACTAAAGTATGGCTGACCCAAGTCATGGTATTTTCAATCACCTCATATGTATGTGAAATTTGGACAATGAATAAGGAATACTAGAAGAATCAATGCATTTGAATTATGGTGTTGAAAAGAAAACTTCAAGTACCATGAACTGACAGAACAACAAACAAATCTGTCTTGGAAGAAATCCAGCCAGAAATGTCTTTGATGCCAGGATGGTGAGACTTCATCTCTTGTACTCTGGATGTGTGATCAGGAAAGACCAGTCCCTGGAGAAGGAAATCATACTTGGAAAAGTGGAGGGTCAGCAAAAAAGAGGAAGATCCCCAATGTGATGGATTGACCCAGGGGCACTAATACTGGACTCAAACATTAACAATTGCAAGGATGGCACAGCACAGGGCCCTGTTTCTTTCTGTTGTGCAGAGGGTCGCTATAAGTGAAAACCAACTCTATGGCACCTAATAGCAACAACAAAGTAGCTTAGGCTAGTTGCTGACAGAGTGAGAAAAATCCCAGAAGTCAAAACTGTTTCAATTAAAACCATCAAGAAATTCAACTGTGAGCTAAAAAAGAAGAAGAAAATCAGTGTGCCTGGATTACAGATTGCCTGTAAAGGGGCCCAAGTAGTATGGTGGTGGTGGTGTGTCATGGAGTCAGTTCCAACTCATAGTGACCCTGTGTAGGGTTTCTGAGGCTGTTAATCTTTACAGGAACAGAAAGCCTCATCTTTCTTATGCAGAACAGCTGGTAGTTTCAAACTACTGACCTTTAGCTTAGCAGCCAAAACTTAAATCACTATGCTAACAGAGTTACATATATTTTATTTACCAACTAAAATTTTTGTCTTAAAACTCTTGGCGAGAGTCTTCATTTAATGAACCCAGAAATTTTGGGGGGTTGGCCCAGATATTAAAGAATCAGTGCCACTGAATAACATATTGTTGTTGTTAAGTGCCCTCTAGTTGGTTCCAATTGTATAGGGTTTCTGAGGAGCAGCTGGTAGGTTTGAACTGCCGACCTTATGGTTAGCAGTCAAGTGCTTATCCTATAGTGCCACACCAGGACTTGCTTTTTGTAGTAGATAGATTATTCTTCTAATATTTTGTCATATAATCTAACTGACACATGAACAAAGAAGCAATTGTTTTGAAGATTTTTTTACACATCTTAGCCAAAAATTTAAACTAAATTCAGAATCGTTTAATTCTTGAAAGAATCTTTTTTCCTTTGGATCTTTGGCTCTCTATCTTCTTGGATATATATGTTTACACAGTCAACACAGGAACAACTACTTACAGTTTGGTTTTTGTGGGGGTTTTTTTCTAAAATGTATTGTCTATTGTGTTCAAATGAAACGCCGGGCAGTATTTCAACATCTCACTGGTTTGGGGATTTGGATTCTAGATGGCAAATTTTATTTTCCTTTGAATTGTCAAGGAACTGTGTGTGTTCTTTTAAATTTACAGTCAGCTCTGAAATTACAATGTAATAGCTTTAAACAATCCAAAGTACCTCTAATGGGAATGAATTATAATGGGAAATATCTGGAAAGGCATTTAACATTATTTGGAATGCAGCTTTGTTTCTTCCTTGGTTTATCCTTTGCCAATGGCTCCATTAGAGTATCACTCAATCAGTCTCTCTGTTGGATAGCAAAGTTTACATAAAGCCATGCTGGTCAAAAAAAGGCAGAAAGTTCTTTTCTAGGAGGATGCTGTGGTTCCTGTGAGAAAGAAGAACCTTTTAAAAAAATATTTTTAATTCCACCATTGGTAAAAAGACCAAATGGGTAAGTTTCACCCTCTTTTCACAAAATGTAGTTCATGCCTCTTTTCCTTGCCTCTTCTGCAAGAGCATCAGCAAATATCAAGACTAATAGCTTTTTAAATAGATGAAAAGATATCGCACACCACAGGTATAGTTTTCCTTTTTTCCAAGTACCAATAAAACTAATACAATCAAAATTCCTTATATTTATGATATGCTTATTGCATGCCAGACACTATGCTAAATGCTTTACAAGCATCATTATGGTTGTTAAGTGCTGCCAAGTCATTCCTGACTCATAGTGACCCTGTATAGGGTTTCTGCGGAATGGTTGGTCCATTTAATACCCACATACATACACACACAGGAAGGTATTATTGTCTCTATTTTATAGATGAAGAAGTTGAGTCTTAGAAAAGTTAATTACTTCTCAACAATTCCATAGGGAACCAAGTGGAGTCAGGTTCTAGCCCCAGCCTGCTTCCTGAGCTGACATTCTTAACCAATCCGATATGCTAACCACAGTCAAAAGACATCTCAGAATATTAACAAGTAACTTGAAATTGGTATAGTGGGGCTTAAGGAGCAGGAAATAACAGTTATTTTAATAGTTTTCTAAAGAATTCCTCTCAGGGAGAAACAATCTTTATTATACACACACCTTAGTAATAAACAGAGTTTAAGATGTAATGAATGTTTATTATGTGCCAAAGGAGCTCGGTTAAGTTAGTGAGTTAGGTATTGGACTGCTGACCACAACGTAAGCAGTTCAACACCAGCAGCTGTGCAGGAGAAAAATGAGGCTTTCTGCTCCTATAAAGATGTCCAGCCTCAGAACTCCTATACAGGATCACTGTGAATAGGAACCGACTTGACAGCACATAGCCACTGCCGCCACTATGTGCCTGGCACATTTTCCTAGGTACAATTACCACTTTACATTACAATAGCCACTTTAAAGATGAGGTAGGTCAAAGTTAAGTAACATGGGGCCACAGCCAGTAAATAGACACAACTTGGACACACCTGGTCTGGCTCCAGAACTCATCCTCTTACCATGTCCCTATGTTGCCTTCTGTGGGTGGTTATGGACATGTTTGGTCAAGAAATTAAAACCGATGGACAAAGCCTAGATAAGCAAAAGTCAGATATGAATTAGCTAAGCTGAGTCTGCATAAGAAATGAAAGGGAACTAAGAAACAAGGAGGAGCACAAAGGAAGACAGGCCCAGAATCATGGCAGGAACCTGCAATCCAAATCAGTAAAGTAACAACAGTCACATCAACAAAAAATCTTAGAGGTGTAATAGACATTGTTGTTAAATGCCATCAAGTTGGTCCTGACTCATAGCAAACCTGTCCAGCTTTTCCAAGGTGTGAATGGTGAGTTCAAACTGCTGACCTTGTGGTTCAAACCAACCTTGTGCTCCAGTGCTTATCCTACAGCGCCACAGCAGGACATGGGAGCATTCAAAAGGGGATGTGTCGTATCTTATTTTAAGCTGTTTTTCTGTGCTGCATTGCTAAGTAACTATCCCATGACACACAGAACCTTTAGATAGGGCACTTTGGGTAATAATGCAATTGTGAAGATGTACACCAGAGAGTTGCAGTTTAGAATAGGGCTACCTGGTACAAGAGGAGCACTGGTAGCATCATGAATTATGAGCTGGGCTATTTAACTGGTCAGCAGTTCAAATCTGCCTGTCACTCTGGAGGAGAAAGATGAGGCTTTCTGGTCACATAGATTTACAGCCTCAGAAATGCTATACAGGGTCACTATGAGTCAGAACCACCATGAGATAAAAGAGGTAAATTGCAAAAGTCAACAGAGATGCCCAGAAGAAATACAACTATCCTCCAGTGATCTCTGGAAATTAGATTGCCCACTATAAGTGGAATAGACTCTTCAGTTAACTTTGCCTAAATGAACAATGTCACTGCGACAAGCTGGAGGACTTAGGGAACACTCAGTCAGCTGAAACCTAATTTCTAAAATCCAACACTCACTTAATAAGCATTTATTGAGTGCCTACTGTAAGTCAAAGGAGCTCTGGTAGCATAGTAGTTACGAATCTGGCTGTTAACCTCAGGTCAGCAGTTCAAAACTACCAGCTATTCCACGGGAGAAAGATGAGGCTTTCTGCTCCCATAAAGATTTGCAGTCTCGGAAACCCTGTACAGGGTCACTATGAGTCAGAACCGACTCCACGGTACTTAACAACAACAACTGTAAGTCAGGCCTTGTTCGAGGTTCTAGGGGCATAAGAGAGCAAAGCAGACTTGGTCCCTGTCCCCATGGAGCTTTTCATCTAAAATGAAGACTGACAATTATGCAATAAAATGCAATACAATGTGATATATGGTATAAGGATAGTCTAAGACCCTTATCAAGTAGCTCTGCTAGCATAGTGGTTACGAGTTGGGCTGGTAACCTCACAGTCAGCAGTTCAAAACTACCAGCAGTTCCATAGGAGAAAGATGAGGCTTTCTGCTCCTGTAAAGATTTACAGCCTCGGAAACACTGTACAGGGTCGCTATGGATCGGAACCGACTCGACAGCACTTAACAACAACAACAAGGGCCCTTATCAAAGCCACGGACCCCTAGACTAATCCAGGAAATCTCCAGAAAAGGTGATGCTTACATTTAGTTGAAGATGAGGGCAATGTTAGGGGATGTCTTTGTAATGTTGTTGTTAAATGCCAGTGAGTCGGTTCCAACTCATAGCAACCCTATATAAGGTTCCCAAGTAGCAGCTGGTGAGCTTGAACCACTGACCTTACAATTCAAACCAACCTTGCACATTAATCCATAGCACCAGGATACCTCTTTGCAAGGTAGAAGAAGATAAACACTGAGTAAAGTCAAGAAAGAGCCCTGCATGGTTGGGACCTGAGAGACATTCAATTCAAGAACGTCATGTTGTAATATCAAAGATGTGGGGAGTGGTGTCAGGTTATGAGGCTATGGAAGTAGGAAAAGCCAAGTATGGAAGGCTCTTGGGAGCTACATTAAGGAGTTTGGGGCAATAAATAGAAAATTTAACTTTTAAACAAGTGCGAGATAATCAGACAAGAGCTTCAAATTTTACAGGTTAAAAAACAGGTGAAGAGTGTTTTAAAAGTATGTTCTAGGGACAAAGGTAAATAGTGATGTATGCTCAATCTTGGCACAACCGGGCTCTGTGATACAGGGATCGAGGCATGGTATGAATGGATAAATGAAGGAAACTAATGTTAAGATGCTTGACTGTCTTATGAATCTTTGTTTCCCTTGTCTACTACTGTAAAATAGACACTTGATGGGGAGAGAAAGCTATAGCCAGAAATATCACTATAGAACGCTTGTAAGTCCATCTTCCGCCTATAACTGATTGGAATACTTAAAATGGGACTAGAACTTGCCCAATGAAAGAGGCTTCTTGCGGAGCCTTTGTATCACTTAAGACAGTAGATAGAATACTGATCCCCCATCCAGAATCTTCTGAAGTAGGAAATTTCCACTTGAGAAGACAAGCAGAGCAACCTGGAGCAGCTAGAGGAACAGAAGATACTTCTTGAGAGAAATAGCAGCAAAAAGTCAAAAATAATAATGGTAGTCTGATCGACTACTACAAGAACAAGCAAGTTGTTCACCAGGGAGCCATCAATACAATCAAGTCTCCTCACAGTAAACTCCTTCCAAGACTGAAACCCAAAGGTAATACAGGAGTAGGCATGTAATCTTGCTAGTGACCACATTGGTCTACCAATAAGGGGAAGTGGAGGAAAAACAGCAATAAAGCTGTGAGCCAAGTCCTAGCACATTCAATAGACTGCTATCAACCTGGATCACAACCTGGGTGGCCAGCAGTATGGCGAGACCTGGGGACTCCTGAGTCCATGGACAGGGACATAGTCACAGAGGACTAGAGTAGAGAGTGAAGCATCCAGCTGATGTGATGTGAGGGGAGATGCACAAGAACACCCATACTTGTAGTTAGTACCCATTTGACCTAGGTTCAATGACTGGATTATGAGAACTCGACTAGAGGAAGAAAGAAGAGGAAAAAGAGTGTAAACCACTACAGTTTGATGAACTTGACTTATACTTATGGATGTAGTAGCTTAAAAGAGGGAACAAAACTTTACAGCAAAGATCATTCCCACCCCCTCTGTACACACGGTTGACAGGAATGGGCAACTTAGACACTGGCTACAAAAAACTGAGGGGGAGGCAACAAAGGAATGAAGGGACTGGCTTACAAGTTTTCAAGAGGAAGCTTAGTTTCAGAGGGTGAGGGAGAAGGTAGAATCTCCACTGAGCGGTTTCCAACCTGTCTAGATGGGACTGGTGAAAGGAGATGGGGATAAGACTCTTGTGGTTCAATAGTGAATAATTGGTATCACAACTGATTGTGAATGTTGCAAATGTAAAAGGTAGACATTTTGTAACAAAAGGAAGAGAATGGTTGATCTTGCAGCCCAGGAGCAGAGGACCCTGGGACCATCAAAGGAGAAGAACAGAGTGTGGGACCCTATCCAGAGAAGCAGCAATACCAGAGATGGAGACAGAGATGATGACATGGAGAGAGAGAGCAGTTGAGAACTCTAGGCTCAAGGAGAGAGAGGGGCTGTGTGCTGGCGGCCATGGGACTGGTGTGCAGGGTATACCCTTTGGTTGTTTTAATGACTTTATATTCCTAAGTACACATCAAAACAAAAAACAAAAAAAAACGGATGGATTGGAAGCAAATGCTGTTGGATAATGATGCATGGAGGGGATTGAAATCATTGCAATGAAACGAAACACGATAGGATGAATGTAAAGCTGATGTTCTCCCACGTAAACTATCACTCAATTCACAATAAAAACTTTTTTAAAAAAAAGTATGTTCTATTTTCCTGAGTGTATTTTGATGATAATAAAGCAGGTTTGACCTCTATAATGAGATCTATCCTGGAGTTGTCTCCAAACATCATCA
>NW_006408712.1:168349-175301 GCF_000296735.1 Chrysochloris asiatica
TTCCAGTCACCAGTAATGAGCAATACATCTTGATTGCATGTTTGATCGATTTCAGACTGAAGAAGTTGGTAGAATTCTTCTATTTCATCTTCACTGGCTATACAGGGTTGATATTAGTTGGAACTGACTCAATGGCACTTAACAACAAGAACAACCCACAAACTAAGACCATGCTTTGTACATCTGAGGACTAGGCCCTCTCATAGTTATTACCCTTCTAGCTTTTGTATTAATTCAAATTCACCAGAATTATTTTATTTTAAATATTACTTTAAAAAAAAATAAAATACACCTTTACTATAAGCTAAGTGGAGTCCTAGTAATGGTGTTATAGGAAAAGCACTGGAACTCAAGGTCAGTTTGAACCACAAGGTCAGTGGTTGGAACTCACCAGTTGCTCCTTGGAAACCCTATACAGGGTCACTATGAGTTGTAGCCGACTTGATGGTACTTAACAATATAGGATAAGTGATGGTCCAAGCACTTTACAAATATTAACTCATTCAATCATCATAGCAACTCCATGAGGTAAGCATTATTATTAGCCCTCATTTGAAAGGTGAAGAAATTGATATTTAGAATGATCATACAGCCAGTAAGTAGCAGACACATGATTCCAACTGGTAGACTGGATTCACAGTCCATACACTCAACCATTATTCATTTAGTCTCTACAATTGATTTTTGAAGGTTCAAAGGCAAAATGAGAGAGCATAGGTCTAGAGAGAGTATAAGGTCTAAAGACAACATAGACCTAAGTAAGCACAGCATGTGCAAGTCACTAAAGAAACATTAAATAGACTTAACCATCTTAGGGAAACTCCAGCAGGAGAAATCAGAACATAATCCAAGATCACAATTCATGTGAGACGAGTGATGAGCAAGGGTGTTAGCACATGGTGGGTGAACATTTCACTCCCACCGGTACAATGAGAGGAGGATGCAAGAGTTGACTCTAAAGGGTAAGTGGGAGTCAGTCCGCTGGGCAAAGATTGAAGAAGCATGAGAGAGTATAATGTTCTTATTTAGGGAATAGCAATTTGTTCAGCTTGGCTAGAGATTGAGAGTTCCAGGGCAAGGGGTTAGGAGAAAGGCAGGAAATGAGGCTAGAGAGATGGGCCTTATGGGTTGGTCTGAGCAAGGCTGTCCTCCAGTTTACACTGGAAAGCACTGCTCACATCACCAGTTAGATGATAAGGACACCTACAAACAATGATCCAGATGCTTCTGGGGATTTTAATATTTTCTTGGCCAGTGTCCTTTGCTAAAATGTTTGTCTCTGAGTTGTGGGTCTTTGTCCTAGTATGCAATTTTAAAACTGTAACATCCCCTGAGTTCATTCCCCATGGAGCTGATATCCAAAACCTGTAAATAAATTATAGAATTATAGATTATCCAATGTAAAATGGGGTAACAACACTCCTCTGAAACATCACTGAACTCTATACAATTGATAAATCCCAACACAATAATTCTGAGACATAGTATCAATGTCTGCTACATAAAAAAAAATCCAGAATCATGTTTCAGACACTCATTAAATGCATGCGCCTTCTAAATACCTCCAACCATTGTGACTTTTAACATTTATCCTCTAATTATGATAGTCAAAACATTTCCACTTTTTAATTGTTTTCACTTTTTTAAACATTATGCCTGGAAGAGACTTTAAGCCAAGAATATTATTTGACAAACCTAATAACACACACTCTCAGACACACTTCATACATAAATACATATATATGTTCAAATAAAAAGGCTAGGTTGGAATTGGAACTAAATGGGCATAAAATTCATTAACATGACTTTGTGCTATTGTCTGCTAAATGCAAAGAGCTTTGCATTAACTTTTATTCTTTATGGTTTCCAACCACCAACAGGGAAGACAAGTATCACTTAGCCATCAGAGGAGATCTACAGAGATTGGCTATGGTTTTGTGTGAAATGAAGCAGGGTGTTGATACATAATGTGGGTAATTCAGGTGAGAAAAAAATGCTAAAGAGATAAAAGTGAGTACTATTGTAACTTCTCCATTTTACAGTTGAAAAAAGCAGAAGTCCAATGAGACTATGCATTTGCCTCTCTGGCACATGGCAAGTAGGTGGAGAACCAGGGCCACAGTCATGTCCTCTGATGTCTGCTTCAATGTCCTTTCCAGTTCTTTACTTCTCAAACTAGTTTACACATAAGCTCAGAGGCTCTCCTGAGAGCCACAGAGGGCTTGAAGACATAGGATAAAGTCAGAGCATCCAATGTACTAGAAGAATGCAAGGGATAATCTTTTTTTAATAGAACCTTTATATCATCCTAATATTTAAATATACAACAATACATAAATGGTATGGATTTGAAATTTTTCAAAATATGGCCGGCTTCAAGGAAAGGTTGTACCAGCAGGACCCCTTTGGGTCAACAGTGCAATTGCTCTCTATGCTTGCTCCCAGGAATCCTGGCGCCCTATGAAGTGAAGCAACCTCTTCTCACCCACCCTCCCTTGAATTGGGTCTGACCCTAAGGAGCAGGCTAGGCAGGGTACTCCTAGAGGGGATTACTCCAGAGAGTGGGTCATTCCTCTCCAAAAGAAATTAAAAGGAATAAGGTTAATTTACAGGAAAAGTGGAGGAAGTAGAAGTGGAAGTCTTTGGGTGAACCAGAAAGCAACTGTTAGTCTCCAGAAAAGGAGTCATCCTGTCAGAAGAGCTAACATCCAGAAGAACAGAAATGTTTTCCAGTACTCTCCTTACAAAGATTGTGTTTGGTCTTAATGACAAGGAAGAGAGACTCACTCAGCCAGTAGTCATTTTAAATGAGGAAAATCTGACTTTCAGACACATGGTGAGACCCAAGGAAACAGTTTTCCACAAGTCCTCAGAAAGCTATAATTTAGAAAAATAAAGTGTACAGTCCTCAAGACAAGGTTGTCTTATTGCTGTTTGTATCAAAGCAATTGTGGTGATTTGGTACCTCTTGGTCTCAGTTTTCTAAAGCTCCTGCCTCTACATTCAACCACTGTATGCTCTGTGCTATAGCTTTTCTTTCTCACCCGCAGTTTTTCCTTGCTCTCTATCAGGTGCTTCATCTTCTGTTCTTGCTTCAAATTACTCTTTCTTCATCATGATTCTAACATTGGATCACTAGTACATCACATAAACACATGGACTTGTCGTCACTGTTGTTAGCTGCCATCAAATCAGCTCCAACTCAGGGCCATTCTATGTATAAGAGAATGAAAAGTTGCTTGGTCCAATACCATTTTCATAGACATATTAGCAGCTTAGTAATGACTTTCCTCATTCTCATCAGTTGCATTTATCAAACCAACAGCAAATCTTTTGAACGTTATCTTTGGCTAGAGAAAATTCACCCTCATTTCTATGTGATTAATTTTTCTCCTTCTATCTAACTTTTAAAAAGTCATTTGCTGTCTTCCCAGAATGTTAAATGTCTTCCTAGATTTTTTAAATTTCTACAAACGTATCAGTCATAGACCATCAAATATAATCAGTAGATGAAATGATAATACAACTGAAAAATATTAACTTAAAAGCTTTTGGAAAGCAGTTTAATCAGCATTATGATTACCAGGCCTATAAGAACTGAAAATAGAGGGCAGGTTTAAGACAACTAATTAAAACAAGCAGTAAACTACAACCTGCTTACTGAAGAGTAAAACCCCATCCTGCAGACTTAATAGAATGCTAACAGTCAGGTGCACACCTCTTGGCAGAAGACTGGGGGATTCTGGGAAGAAACTAAATTGCTCCAGAGGAAAGGCCTATAGAACCTGATCTTTTAGGCTTCCCTGGCCAAAAAAAAAAAAATTCTACTCATAACCTAATCATCATACAGAGACGTCCACCTTATGTTCACAGAGTTTTCTGTCAGTGATTTTATGTCTCATATTTAAATGAGAAAGACAGCCAAAGATGATGAGAAATTTGAGGAAAGCCTTCAGCATGAAATAACGAGATGATAAAAACAAGTGGGAAAAAAGAACTTGGAGGAAACAGATATACTGCAAGGAAAGGAAAGGAGAACACTTTTTCAAATTCCTCAGAAAGTGAAAACAATTTTGCATACTCAAGAATCAGAAACAAGAAGCTATAAAAAAGAAAAAAGAAAAAAAAAAAATATATAGGCACAAGAAAGTTGTGGACATTTAAAAGTATATATGAAAGAAAACTCAGTAAAGGGTAGAACTTAAACTAAATCAAAGAAATCTTGCAAAGTAGAACAAAAAGACAAAGATATGGAAAATAGGAAATAAAGAATAAGAAAATTAGAGAATTAGTTCAAGGGATATAACACTGAAATAATAGAAGTTCCATTAAGAAAATAATAGGAGTTCCATTAAGGAAGAACAGAGTAAAAAGAGGGGAGGAACTGTCAAAGAAACTATACATGAAAGTTTTAAAACTGAATGGATAAATATTCAGATGGAATGGGTTCACCATGTTCCATAATTAAAGAAAGACCCACACTAGGAATAAAAAGGATTCTGAAGTGTCCAGGAAGAAGTGGGGGGAGCAGTGGAGAGGTAAGACAAAAGTAAGCATAAAAAAGGAGAACTATGAAACACATCGAATTCAATATACAAGATAGGTGAAAAGAAGATTCAGGATTTCAAACGTTTAATTTAATCAGGCCACAGTCGAGCAAGAGGGTCGAGAGCCGCAGTGGAAGGCAGCCAAGAGAAAGAGTGGATAGAATGATTAGTGTGACTTAGCATTTTATCTATATTTATTTATTTGTTGCTATGGGTCATTCTGCATAGGGTTTCTGAGGCTGTGAATCTTTATAGGAACAGACAGCCTCATCTTTCTCCCTCAGAGTGGATGGTAGGTTGGAAATGTCAACTTTGCTGTTTACAGTCTAGTACTTAGCTTATCCTACAGTGCCACGCCAGGACTCCATATACATATATACACATATACAAACACATATGGAGTCCTGGCATGGCACTGTAGAATAAGCACTGGACTGTTAATCATAATGTCAGCAGTTCAAACCCACCAGCCATTCCTCAGAAACCCTGTACAGGGTCACTGTGAGTCAGAAGTGACTTGATGGCACTTAACAACATACTGATGTTAGTTGCCTTTGAATTGGCTCTTGATTCATAGAAACCCTATGCACAACACAACAAACACTTCCCAGTCCCACACCATCCTCACAAAAGTTGTTACTCTTGAGAACATTGCTGCTACCAGTGTGACAATCTTTGTCTTTTTTATTGATTCTCTACTTTACCTAGCATGATGTCCTTCTCCAGGAATTAACTGTCCCTCCTATTAATATGTCTGCAGTATGAGAGATGAAGTTTCACCATCCTGATTTCTAAGGAGAATTCTGGTTGTACTTCTTCCAAAACAGATTTGTTTGTTATTCTGGCAGTTAAAGGGAGCACTTGACTCCTGCTTCTTATCTCATGATGGTAGTAACACAACCCCCCACCCCATTCCTTACACCTCTGGGATGGCTCATTTAAAACCTAGTGGGATGGCAAAATTGACCAATACCCATATTAAAGTTCTATATGCTTTATTTGCATGGGTCCAGCTCAACAAGGGCATCATGTACCTTAATTATAGTATTAGCAAGCTATCCAATCCCCTTGGTGGGCCACAAGCTCCTCACGTTTGCACAGTTCTACGCAGTCACTTGTGGCACTGTGGGTTAATGCTCCAGACTGCAAAGCCATTTGAACTGCAATTTTGGTGGTTCCAACTCACCAACTGCTCGCTCCTTGGAAACCGTATACAGGGTCGCTATGTGTGTCGGAATCGACTCGACAGCACTCAACAACAACACCCAGTCATTTGGCTCGTCTAGCCATTGTTCCCTTCATTCTTTAAGGTTTAATTCCCCCACTCACCACCACCTTCTCCTCCCAAACCTATCAGGAAAAGAGGAAACTATTCAGAGTGGATGCTTTCTTGTCCCCATCACCTTGAGTGTATGTACACTCATGAAAACGTGTAAGCCAGCCACTTCATGCCTTAATCTTCACATTTTAGATAGCTAATATCTAAATTTGCCATCGCTATCATTACAGTGTGGCATTGTGTGTTAATACACTGGATTGTAAAGTTGGTTTAAACCACAAAGTTAGCAATTCAAGCTCATCAGCTGCTCCTCAGAAACCCACCCGATATAGGGTTGCTATGCGTCAGAACCAAGTCGACAGCACTTAAAACTACAACAACATCAAACCAGTATTTTGGGGAGACAATCTTCTGTTCTGGTTGGAACTTTGAGCATCTGCATCCTTAAGCTAAGTCCAGTCTAGAGCAAGCCACCAAACTGAAGCAATTTGCATCAGCTCACACTGTCAAACACCTCTTTTCATACAGTTGGGTTCTGGTCAGCTCAACCCTGGTCCTCCAAGCTCAGTCACAAACATGGTACCAGTCACAGTTTGGGAATCCACACACCTCCCTGCACCTCCGACTAGCCAGTCCCTTCTCTCTCTCATCCCTAGGATGTACTAGATTAATTGGTGTCAATGGAATGTGTCCAAACTCAGCTTATCTCTTCATTGCTGCACCCATTTCCACTCAGCAGTTTGATCCAAATGGTCACATCAAGCAAGTATACCAGGCTATCTACTCACCAGCTCCTTTTAACTCCCAGTCCTGGAATAGGGTTTTATGATGACCACTACCTCAGCAATGGTAAACCACTTGCTCAAAATTCAAAAATTCAAAAAGCAGTTCTAGAGAGTTCTGCATGTCTTCAAATGTAAATTTCTTGACCAGAAAGAATCTGTGTGGGGCTCAGTTTTTCCAATTTAAGTCCTATATTCTATACTCTGGTAGCATAGTGGTTACAAATCAGGAACCGCAAGGTCAGTAGTTCGAAACTACCAGCTGTTCCGTGGGAGAAAGATGAGGCTTTCTGCTCCCGTAAAGATTTACAGCCTCGGAAACCCTGTACAGGGTCGCTATGGGT